>NC_045657.1:580000-650000 GCF_009829145.1 Chiroxiphia lanceolata | reverse complement strand
TTCCACAGTCCTGATTGCAGCCAACATCTGGCCGAACGCTCCTGCTTTCCCTGCTCATCCCACATCCCGCACCTTACGCCGCCAGCACAGATCCTGCAGCCAGAGGGAGTGCAGGAAAATCCCCTTCCCGGAGCATCTCCCTGAGCCCCCGGGCTGGCCAGCCCCACACTCGCAGTGTACGGTGTAATTAATATGTGCAATGGTATCAATTGACTTGTTTTTGCCTTTGCAGGCTAATGGAGGCTGGCAGGACGCAACCACTCCATCTTCTGTGACTTCCCCTACAGAAGGGCCGGGAAGTGTGCACTCGGATACCTCTAACTAATCTCCTAGCAACACTTTTTCCCTGAGCTGAGATGCCTTGATTAGCGCATTCAGAGTCGCAGGAGAAAAAGGAAAGAGTTTTTTGTAGCCAACCACCTACAGCTTTACTGTAAAACCTTGTCTTATTAGAAAACTTGGTAAATCTGTTTTTTAAAGGTATCATAATCATTTGTATTTATACTTAAAACACACAATGTTAAAAAGCACTTTATCCAATTAGGCCAAGATTTAGCATTGTTTATAGCCCTGTAACTATTTTATCATAATTTATTATCAGCAGTTTTAACAATGTTGGTCTAACAGTTGCCAATTACTTGGCCTTAAGGGTAAAAGTACAGGACAAGCTTAACCTCAGTAGCAAGAGCAGACACAAAGAACCGCCTCACCCAAATTTAACTGTGTGCATATTTCCATGGGAAGTTGACAGGAATCGCAGACTTTGATTGTGTTTCCTCTTTTCATATCTCTCACAGAGCTGGAATAAAAAGAGCTGTTCGGTTATTTCGGTTAACAATGGTTGTGTTTAAGAATCCTTATTCGTCACATTTTTGTTGTGATCTATTGTCTTACAAATTAGATTGGAAACCAGGATCATCTTTTCTTGCTAAAGCCCCCCCGGACCCCGAGTCTCCTTTCTGTACCCCGACACGGACGCAGGTTGTTCTTGGGAGATGACGACTCTTGCTGCTGGTCTCTGTGCACACCACGACCCGGGGTTTTACAGTACGAGCTGGATGCTGCCACGCCTGCCAAGGGCTGGTGCCTCTGCTTGGCAGCAAAACACAAACAAAGGAAAAGGAAAGGAAAAAGCACCGTGATATGGAGTGTTGTACATAGTGTAGCAAAAGAGTATTTATACATCTCACCAATCAAACACAGCTTTATTACCTCATGCGAACTCATACAAACCAATAGACTTTCAACATGTTCTGTAGCTTAGAGTGCTCACTTACTACCTCTGAACGATACTCACGCTGTAGTTTGTCTCTTTCTTATCTTTTTGCATCTTGTAATTAACTCTTTGTTTCCCCACGAAATGTAATGTACATTGTAATCTCCTACGAATCAGGGTTGCCTTGGCAACTGCTAAAGAAGCGGAAGTGGAAACATGGGGTCTTAGGTTGGACACAAAACAGTGCAACTGTTGTAAATACTGAGAAGCATTTTGAATGTTCTTCATCTTGTTACTAATCCACGCAAAAACCAACAACTAATTGTAATGCATACAGACTTCAGTATTCGGTACTGTACATCCCCCTCGGTCGCAGGGGCCCTTTCTCTCTCTCTTTTGTATTGTATGCGATTCTGAAACTGATTGAGTCATGAAAATAATTTGTGGCAGTGATTCTAATGTATTAAACCGTTTCGTGTTACTTTCTAACTGGATTACACCCTGGATTGAAAAGTCTTCCTCGTGGTAGTTATATGTAGTTTCAAACATGAATAAACTTTTTGCTTTCATGATCGAACGTTGACGTTATTTCTTCCTGCTCAGTTCAAGTCAGCCCGAAGAGCTGTGTCAGCCTCCAGAAGAGCGAGCTGGGCATGGAGCAGGAGCTGAGCATCTCTTTAAACACCAGCAGGTCCTTGTGTCCTCTTGCCTGGAGAGCACTGGAAATCCTGGGAGAGGCATGTCCTGGGCAGAGGCTTCCACCCACCAGCCCCTGCCTCCCCTGCCACCCTGCTCTGCTCGGGAGCCACAAATCAAGTGGAGGCGAAGGAAGGGGTCAGGCCTTTAGATGAGTTTAAAAACCATCATCATATTCACTCTTAATTACCATTTTTATTTAACATTAACTTTGGAGCTACAGCCTCAGCTAGCAAGTCTAATGTGATTATAAAAATATTTTTCTTTATTAAAAAAACTTTTTTGGAAGGACGTATATATATAAATGCTAATTTTAAGTCTTTTTAATAAAGTAAAGGTCAATAACAGGTAATAGCCTATTTACCATATCTCAAGGAAATTGACTCACAGGAAATCAAATTAACGTTAATCACTTGCAGCAAATGGTCTTTGATAAATATAACTACTCACTACTTGGGTTAGTGCAGCGAGGCAGGAGGAGCTCACCACTGCCAGCCCTGCTGGGCTGGAGCCACAGCTTGGCTGGCTCCGAGGAGCCACTGGCCCTCACCTTCCCTTCTCTTCAGCTCTTCAAGCCTTCAGGTGTTGTTTTGGTGGCTGAATGATGATTTGCACAATTCAATGAGCTTGTGGTTCTGCTTTTCTTATCAACAATTCTTGTATCAGGTTATTTGGTCAAATGCCTTTGTTCAGCAGCTCTCCAGCTGGGACTGTGGTGACTCTGCAGCCCACGCTCTCGTGCACCATTGCTGCTCTTGTTCATGGAGCAGACTCGCCTCAGTCAGGTTTGGAATTGAACATTGCTTCTTCTGTTACAGGTGGTGCATTTAAATAAACAAGTAAATAACTAGATGTGCATTGCAAAGCCTTCGTCACCAGTTAACAAGAGCTGGGGCACGTGGGGACTGTGAACTGCTGAAGACTTCTGCATGCTGAGGACAAAGCACCCAAAAATTTGCATTTGCTAATGGAGCTCCTGAAATCCACACACTCAGTGTTTGTGCTCCATCCCAATGGAAACGATATTTTGTATTTTAAATGTAAAGTATGTCAGTGGAGGCATAGTAGGCAGCGTAATGAACACACAGACGTCCCTCATCTTGATCACATCTCTGCTGGCCACAGGCAAGGACCTGTCACACACTGAGGAGGTTCATAGGAAGGCCATCAACAACCTTTGGGCCGCCCTTGCCTGCCCCGTGCCCGCTGGGCATCATTAGCTGCTGCTTTACAGCATTAAGGCTTTGGGTCCCTTTGAATTACAAGTGCAATTTGGCCTTTCCTTATGTTGGAGAACAGACACGTGGCTCCACGGCAAATAATAAACATCTTATCCTTGAGGCCTGATCACTCATCAGGAAGGTTTACTGCCAGCACCAGTACTAGGATCAAGCTGCTGATGGTATATTGTGTTTCACCTGGTAGCTACACCCTGAAGGGCCATCGGAGCCTTGTGCAGAACAGCGACTCACGCCAGGGGAGGAGACCCTCTGCTCTCCCATCCTGCGACTGCTCAGCGGCACCATCCTGATTCCCTGTCCCCAGGGTTGAGCTGTTGGCACACGAGCCCTGCAACCAGAGCCATGGGGCCAGAAGAACAAAGTCCACCAGCCCTGTGGCCATGGCTCCCACCAGCCATGGGAGATGCCAGCCCAGAGACCCCGTGTGGAGCACAGCAGGAGCAAATGGAGGATTTGCAGCAGGTGCCAGGAATTGCCGTCTCCTGTGCCTGGCACTGACCTGAGTAAGGTGCCTGTCACTGGGACAGGCACCTGGAGGAGAGACCCACGGTGCTCCCCTGGGTACCACTCGACTTTTGGAACCAGCCCCAGCTCTGTCTGACCTGCTGCACTTGGGGTGGAGCACAGCCACTGCTCTGGGGTGTCCTGAAGGAGGGCCCAGGAGAAGTCCAGCAGCCGGGGAGACACGAGGCCTGGCATTCTGGCAAAGGCACCAGGTTTATGGCCTGCCATGGGAGCAGCTGCACAGCCTCAGAGCCCCCCAAAGAACAGCAATCCTTCATGTGCCAACAGAGCAGCAGGTGATGAGCTCCTCTCCCTGCACCCGACTCCCTGTGTATCCGGCCTTGGATGCAACAAGGGATCCTCAGCCCAGGAAGGGAAGAGCTGGGGAGATTGTGACCTTGGGGCATTGTGGGATCTGTACCCCTTGGAACTGGGGCAGTGGGGGCAGCTCTGCTGCCTTGGCACTCCGTGTGTGAGGCTGAGCCGTGCTGTGATCCCGCAGTGATGTGGCCACACACGAGCTGGGTGTGCCATGGCAGGGCCGATATCCGTGCCATGTATTTCCAATGGGATAAAAGTAACTGCAAGTAACTGAAGATGTTTCCAGTTTGTGTTAATAAAATACATCTTTTTAAAGAATGGAATTCTTCAAAGATTGGCAAATTTTATTTTATTTCATTAGCTTTAATGTCACTGCCATATGGACTGTGAAGAAAAGTGAACCATTAGATCAGAGGGACTGAGTTATCAGCGTGACACAGAAAGCTCTGATACAATTGTTAAGGATAAGCCCTGGAGTGATTTATTGCCTGCATTGTATTAGCCACAGAGGAGTTATGATATGCTCCCCATTCCTGTATCATATTAGGATTTTATTAGTCTAATATGACACGGTAATATAATATATGATTAGAATTCCCATCCAGTGATCCTTCCTTTGGTGGCAGAGGCAGGAGAAGGTTTTGTGCTCAGCAGCTCCCGGGCCATCATGCCCAGGAGGGGAGGAGGGTTACCTGGGATGGCACAGCAGCTGAACCAGCCTCTTGGCCTTCCCAGGTGGGATGTGGGGCCCCTTGTGTTATCTGGGCACCCCGGGCTGCCCGTCTGCCACCGAATTTGTTTTCCCTGAAATATAAAGCCTCTGGTTCCTTCCTGCAACTGAGAGAGTGAAGGATGGAGCCAGCATTACGATCCTTGCTGCCAGCCGAGCCCCGGGTCTGGGCTGTGTCCCGGCAGTACCTGGGAAATCAGCTGTGACGTGCCAGAGCACAGGCACCAGCTGTGCCAGAGCTGTGCCCGCTGTCCTGCGGCACCGGCAGAGCCCGTTTCCCTGGGCTTGGCACAGTGGGAGGAAGGATGTGCACGGGGGGCTGGACGAATGCTCTGTGTGCCCCAGCACGGAGGGGAGCCAGGGCTGTGCTCCCACTTTGCTCAGCCTCTGGCTGCAGAGGCACTGACACACCACACTAATTGCTGCGCCTCATCACCATGTTCCCCTTGCCCCCACATCTCTCCCTGCATGATCCTACCCTCTGGAAACTCAACTTACCAACAAATCCTGAAGACAAACTTTTCTTCAAAGTTTCCCTGGTGTCCCCATCCGTGTGTCTCCGAGCCCCCCGTTCCGCCTGGGAGCAGCTCGGAAGCAGACGCCGTTTGTAGCCTCGTTCTTGCCTCCAGCAGCAGCAGCAGGAGGAAGAAGTTCAAGCATGTCAGAGCGCTACTAGGTGCTAAATCCCAAAATCTATATCAAAGCCTATTTGATCATCTTCCTGTCATTGATATAATAAAAAGGATTAATTTATTGGAGACTGCCAAAACCCTCATGTGGCAACAAATTTAAGAATCGTGTTTACACAGGCTAATTAAACCCAATTACTTTCATTCCTTTCCGTGGTGCTAACGGGGGTGCTGACGTGTGTGCTGGTTCCCTGCCTACGTGAGCCCCTGTTCCTGGGGCGGGTGGGCACCCAGAGGCATCCCCAAGGAGCACAACTCCAGGACAGGGACCCTCCCAGAGGGGAAGGGGCCCTTCTCCTCCTCCCCCCACTGCCCTGGCATCCTCAGCTCTCCAGGGATGCCACCTCTGGGAGGGATGTGGCACGTGGCCACTCCAGCCTGGACGAGGCTTCAGGAGAGCAGACGGGGCCGTTGCCCATGGTGGGAGATCACCTATTAATGCTGCTATTCCGATAATAAAAGGCTGCATTTTTTGTGGTAAAATTCAGCATAAAAAGCACGCATCATTAAATATGGAAATCCAGAATTTTATTAGCAATCTGCTAGATCTGAACTGACGCCAATTAAACAAAAAAGATATCATTTATAAAAAGGCAGAGTTCAAGTTGTATTAAATATGAAATGCAATTTTCTGCTGGTTGTGATTTATTACCGTTGGTACATTGTTCAAAGAAGCATGTTATATTTCAATAGAGAAATATTGTTTATTCATTAATATTTTAAAACTTGCTTATTGCTGTGTATGACTCTCTTGCAGAACGAAACTTATGATTTAAAACATGAATTAATAAACACATTTGAAAGTGTTAGACAATATCATAACTGCTCATTTTTCATTTTACTGAGAGTGTATTAAACTTTTATAATTCTGTGTGTACTATTATTTTCCAAATAAAGGTATGGGCTCTAAATTGCTAATTTCAGGTACAGATGAGAGAAAGCAATAACAGATGTTGGGAATCAGTCACTATGTCCTGCTAACATGGGCTCTGCACGTTTGTTCTTACATTATTCACAAATGTCCTTCTCGGTGCTGCAGCCCCCAAAGAGGGTCCTGAGTGCTCCAAATACCTCTCCCAGTGGGACATGAGGGCTCCAGGTGCACCAGGCCAGGAGAGGACAGCGAGGGTTCTGGGTATGCTGGTGCTGTAGGGCTGTGTCACATGCTTAACACAAGGAAGCATTTGATGGAGGCTGACATCCTAAATGAGGCCGAAAATATTTCATACAAAATGTGATAAAGCAGTAATGATCCCAGAGGCCTCGGGTTATCTTGGTGATTACCTGCACCCACCACTTGAATCAGCAGCATTAAGGGGTCTGGACCCGATACGAGGATCCCTCGGAACTCATTAGTCCTGAGTACTTTATATAGACTCACCTCTCAGCTGCTTGATTCAAACTAACCTTTTTTGTATCTTAAAATCTGTGCTGCCGCAGCCTCACTGTATTACCATAACAATAACCAGTATTTCAATTTTAAGAACTCATTTTTCCTCAAATAGAAAGTGCCAATCAATTTAAAGAGCAGGAGAGGCACTGGAGCACGGGCAGGGCACATGCGCTGGGGCCTCGCCCTCCTGCTCAGCCCGTTCCGGATGGGAAGCAGTTCTGGCACTGCAGTCCTTCCTCCTGGCTCTGCAGCACAGGCTGGGCCAGGGGGATTCACCCCAGAACCTTTAATGGCAGGGGGTGGGGAGCTGACCTTTGGAAGGCGTCCCCAGCTGCTGTGGGGAAGGGCCAGGAGTGGGGTGTCCCCTGGGACTGGTGGAACACCCCTGCCCTGTCGCTCTGCCCACGGCTGGGTGGTGGCCAGAGCGGGGTGGGGGGGGTCCCTGAGGGTCCCCAGTCCCCAGTGGGGCAGAGGCAAGTCCCTGTGGCGGGTGTCTGAGCACCCAGCAGTGCAGGGGCTCCAGCCAAGGGTCCGGGTTCAGGTGGAGGGGTGCAGGACACGTGTTGGGGTGCGGGGCTGGGGGGTCTGGGCAGCCCCCATGTCTGCTCCTCGTCTGGTCCATGGTGGGGTGGTGGTGAGGGGCACTTTGTGTGACAGTGGCCCTCACACCTGACAGTTTATGTGAATTAACTATTCACCTCTTTGTTGGGCAAAGCAAATTGGTGGAGCTTATTACTCCAGCCAGTCAATTAATTAAAGTTCAGTGCTTAATCAAGTTGCAATGGTCATACACGGGGCACAGGGATTTCTCTCTCCCGAGCACCATACTCAGAGGTTAAATGAAGCTGTGTACAGTGCTCAGTACTCTGTGTCCAATTCCTCCTCAAATTAGCCCCCACCTTGCCCCCACTGGCCTCAGGGCAGCAACCTGGGAACTGGTTCCTCCTGGTGGGCTCTGTGGTGAGCTCCAGACTGGGGGCTTTGTCCTGCCAAGTCTGGGGCAGTCTTGAGAGGGGTGGGAGGTGCTGCTGAACACCCTGGAGTGCAGGGGCTGGGAAGTGTCCGTGCCACCCCCCAGAGACCCCAGCAACCCCAGCTCCTCGCTGGAGGGGGCACACAGGAGGCTTCACTTGGAAACTCATCTTCCCCCCATCTTGACTGGGCAAAGAGATGCAACAAAACCTGCTCCTGGTGCAGAGGGAATGGCTGTGGCAGGGGAAGGCTGAGCTCTGCAGGCACCAGGATGGCCGGGACAGGAGGGGACACAGCACAGAACTGCAGATGTCTACCAAAAAATTGCCTTTCCAATAGGCCTGCCTGTGTGTTTCAGTGACTCTCCAGCCCATCCATAACTGGGAAGGAGATGCTGTCCAGCCACATGGGCTGCAGATTCAATTAGGTTTCTCTCTCCCAGAATGTGGCACGAGAAGCAATCTCTCTTTTTTGAAGAATGTAATAGCAGAGCGCAATGGAAATGTGTCAAAGAGACTCTGAGAACACGATCCCTGCCTTAAATCTTGAAAAACAGTCAAGAAAAATATGTTGTTTACCTGAATTTGTTTTTCATAAGGTCTCCCAATGGATTAATAAACTAACCTTTCGTCTATGAACACCTGGCCCTACATGCCATCAATAACCAGCTGCACCTGCCCTGTCAATGGGCACTCCCTGGGGGAGGCAAATTGCAGGAGCCTAAATGGGAGTCACCAAAGAGCCCGTAACAGAGAGGGCACCCAGGGCTCTGCCCATTCCCAGGGCTCTCTGGCTCCACAAACATGGAGCTGGATTTGTCCCATGTCCCAGGTGTGTGTCCTCTGACTGTAGGGCTGGGGCTCCCTGACTGCAGCGGGGCTGTCCCGTGGGACCCCTGGCATGGCAGGGGCAGGCCCTGGCATGGCCCTGCCTCCGTGGGGCCCTTGGGGGGACACAAAAGGGGCCAGGTGCCCCAGCAGCAGCTCCCTCCCACCGAGTGGGTCTGCGGGCTGCAGCCTGGCATCCCTTAATTGATTGATCAGCTCGGACTGTCAGCGCTTACAGAGATAATTCAATTTATAAAATCCTATTAAGTAGTGAAAGATTTTTTGATTGTTGAATTGTTTCCTATGTTGTGCAAGTCATTTTGGTCCCTCTCACTTGGAAATCTGCTTCCCATTGTGAGAGCTGGTGATGGAGCTGTTCCTCATGCTCAGATGCTCCAAGTGTGGGTGAGTGCAGGACAGGGGCAGCTGGGGCAAAGGAGACACCTCAAGCTTAAGGCCTCCCAGTGTCCCATGGCATCGCAGTGCCCCGTGGTGTCCCATTGTCCCAGGGTGTCCCACTGTCCCGCGTTGCCCTGGCACGTGGAGCCATCCCTGCGACTCCCACCCTGGACACAGGCAGGGGCTCCGGCAGCAGCTTCCCCTGCGCTCCACACCCCGCACCGTCCCTCCCGCTGTCCCTGTGCCGCAGCAGCACCGGCCCCCATGGTCGGGGTGCTCAGCCCCGTCCCCCGCCCGCCTGACCCCGCACACGGAGCCCCGGGGCTGCCATGTGGCAGCTGAACTTTGGTTCCCGTTTTCAGCTCTTTGTTTCCATCCCCCGCCCCCAACCTGATGCAAACTCCCCTCTCCGGTTTGTTTCCATAGAAATCCTCAGCTGTAAATCCTTAAGTAACTTTTTTTTTTATTTATAGTGTGCTATTAATGTCCTTTCAAGCCGAGGACTCCAGGAAATGAAATAATAGAAAAGGCACCACTTTGAAATGCATCCAGGCATTTATTGTTAGTAAGTGAAAAAGTAACATGAGCATTTAAAGAAAATATTGGCAGATAAATTGGGTTTTAAAGAAAATATAATTGGATATAATTTCTGCTTCATTCAGTTAAATATTTATTGTTTTATTGACTTATTTTCTTTTATTTATAATAAGAACCTTAAGCTGAAATTTAATTTTCTTGGTATAAATATATGTTTTCTCAGAAAATTTGGCATTTAAAAATGTTATCTCAGACATTAATGGCTTTGATAAAAGCAGGTGGCTTGTGCAAGGGTTTGGTTTAGATATTTCCAACTTCAGTAAATATGAAGTACTCTCTGTAATCATCATTATAATAACAATTAGCATTATTCTAATTAATGGGCAGGGCTAATGGCAATGCATCCACATGGAAAATCAGTGCTTGCTGCATATTTGAGTTCTTCCCAGAGTTTTTGCTGAGTCCTACAGAATCTGAGCTTCTCCTCAGAGGATCCCTGCCCTGGGCACGGCTGGATGAGCTCCCTCCCCTTTGGGGCAAGGACGGAGCCTTCTCCCTGCCTGGGCCGGCACAGAGGGCTTGTTTCATCAGCAGCCAGCCAGCCAGAGCTGGCAGCACCATTGGAGGCAGATGCTTTCCATTGTTCTCTATGGACAGGGGCAGCCACCAGGAGATGTCACCAAGAGGCTGCAGTGCCACCACCGCCGGTGGGACACGCTCCTGGGCTCTCATGTACCCCCCTGTGCCCACCTGTGCCCACCTGCCTGAGGTGGCTGCTCAGGAATTCAGAGTTCTAACACAGGTGAGCTGCAGACACGGTCTCAAGGGACCTGCTCCCAGCTTGGGGGGTCTCAGGTGCTGGGGGTTCCTGCTTTCTGCTGCCAGGTAGGTGATGACACATCCCTAGTGCTTTCAGGCATTGCCACAGCTCTCCTGCAGGTCTGTAATTCCAACCTGCAGGAGCTTCCACTGGTGCAGCCTCTGCCTGAGCAGCAGGAGCCGTGTGCTGCCAGTGCCAGGCTGGGTGGCTGAATCCCTCTTCCTTCCCTGGGTGTTTGGGTGCTGTGTCTCCCTCTGGCCAGCAGTGCCCTCGCTGGGGTGGCAGTGCCTGAACTGCATCATCTTCCTGTAGCAAACAGAGCTATTTCCATGGCAATGGGCTTCCCAAACTCTCCTCCAGGGATGAGGACCCTGGTCAGGCACTGGCCTGCACTGATAGGACACGGGGCTCCTGTGGGGTGGGAACACCAGTGCCCACCAGAGCAGCCACCCTCCCACCACCACTTGGCTGCTCCTGGGATGGCCAATCTGGTGTCAGGAGGACTTGCTGGTTCTCAGGGCATCACGAGCTCTCCTGTCCCTGTGGGATGCAGCAGCAGGACACCCCCTGAGCGAGGGGCTGTGCTTGTCCTGGGCCTCCCAGAGGCAGCAGGGAGAGCTCAAGCCCCTTCCCCTGCCCTCTCGACCCCTCCGGTGGGATGACCAGGCACTTTGCCGGGGGGGATCTTTTCCCCATGACAGCACTTGGTCATGAGGGCAGAGAACAGCCCAGCTCATTGCAGGGATGCTGCCAAACCACCTCCAGATGGAAATAGTGTTTGGATTCAAACCAGTGCTCCAGAGGTGAAAGGCTGTGGGCTCCATTACCAGCCCCCAGAGTCACCCTGTCCCCCTGAAATATGTCACACACACTTCCAACCTTTCCCTTTTTATGGGCAGGTTTAACTGCAGCGCAGAGCAGCTTATATCAACAACAGCGAAAAAATGTCCTGCAAGAGCAGGCCTGAAACGGTAAATATTTAACAGGTCCTTTCTGTCCTCTCCTTCTATGTATTAAAATAATTAGTTTAACAAAGAGGACTCTGTTCCCCTGTGTTTGAGCACGACGTGTCTGGTGCAGCAGTGCAGCTGTAATTCAGTCTCGGGCTCTGCTGGCATTTACACACAGCGCTCCTGCCGCTCCCCCGCTTTATGGTGTCAGCAGAACATCTTGATTGAATTACAGCTCTGGAGCCGAGGATTATTCCAGATGTAGTTGAGTTGTAGGTATCTGTCTGTGCTTGTTTGGGGAGATAAACCCTCAGGAATATCAGGAGACCAGATGTGGGATGGGCGCTCCTGGTCCCGCATGACACGGAGCTCTGGTGCACTCGGCTTGCCCAGGGCAGCTCTGGGCTCCTGTCCCCTGCCCCCACAGTGCCTGGCACCAGGGGGGCTCTTGGGCACAGGGGACCCCTCTGGTCCTTCTCTTTCTGAGAGGTGAGAGGAAATCCTGTCCTGCTGCACCACTGGCACATGCTGCTGGACATGGATGCTGAGAAAGAGCCACACCAGTTCAGCTCATCCCTTAACTCCATTAAAACTCAAACCAGACTCTGGACAACAGGATGGGAGGGATGAAGGACTGGGAAGGGTCCACGGTGTGCTGGTGGGAGGGAGGGCAGCCCTGGTCCCTGAGGACAGCATTGTGCCTGATGTGTGGGAGGGGACAGGAGGGGACAGGGCTCTGCCTGCAGCACCCAGTGGGCTCTGCACGGGCTGTGAGGGGCTGTTGGTGCTCACAGCAGAGGGGTGGCAGGTTTGCCTCGTGTCCAGCATTTCTCACTGGATCTGCTGGATGCTCCAAGCAGGGGCTGCTGGGGTCTCAGGCTGCAGGGACCATCTGTGCCCTCCTGCCCTTGGACACGGCAGGTTTTGGAAGTGCTGTGGCAGAAGGGCAGTGGTGATGCCTGAGGCTTCACTGCCCTGGCAGGAGAGAGGAGCACGTGCATGGGGAGCAGCACAGCTCCCATGCCAAGGATGTCCCGAGGGCTGTTGGGTGCTGGCACCATGTCCTGCCTTTGTCTGCACCCCTGTGCAGGCATGCCCGGGATGTGGTGGCACAGCCCTCCTCAGGCAACAGTGTAGGAATGCCCTTCCCCTAATTTGTCTTGTTAATCAGAGACAGCACATTGATCAGTCATGGTGAGAGCTGGAATAATTGCAGACTCAAAATAGCACTGATTTAAATCTTTCAGATGATAATCTTTCGCCTCGGAAATGCTTGTGCTGGCGTAGCAGCAGCAGTGGGTTCCCAGAAAACCACTTCCTGGGAACGCCACGCAGGAAGGAGAGAGAGCAGTTAAGTGAGGCAAGCTGGCATTTCCAGTCTGGGTGTGGGCTCCAGGGCCCCACACTCCACAGAGAGCCGGGTGGGACACGCAGCCCTGACCTGCCCAGAGTGGCTCTTGGGGACATCCTGCTGCAGCAGATCCCATGGGCAGCAGCTCTGAGGGCTCCTGGCTCCGTGTGTTCCCAGCCCTGCCAGCCCTGGTGTGTGGGCACAGCTGCCCTCGCCCGTGTCAGCGCTGCCTCCGTGACGGGGCTCCTCTCCCAGCCACAGTGCCAGCATTTCCAGCAGGATCTATATCTTTCCATAGGCAGTTTGTTTCATCACAGTAACATAATAATGTGCTGAGAAGAGCTCATAGTTGTGAATTAATGTTTAAAAGCTCTCACTTTTGGGTTGTTGAAATGAATGTTAATTTGACAAATGGCAGCCATTGGGATCGAGGCGGCATTAACATGGAAATCAGAGTTAACCTCCAGCCGGGCAGGCGAAGGTGAGAGGAGCAGCCGCCGCAGCCGCTGGAGTTTTTCACCTGATGCTCACCCTGTAAATACTGCCAGTGCCCAATCTATTTATAGAACTATAATTTAAAGGCTAGTTCAGGGAAATCTGAATGACATCTCCTTAAGAGAAGCAATCGTGAGGTATCTTGGAATATGTCAGGCAGCTCTCTTGCTTTCTCTCTCAAAAATACTCATATGTCCACTAAATCAATTTGCTTTTCTCTTGTAACTGCATTTGCAGGGCCATTCTTTTCCATTTTCTGTCACTGTCACACGCTAATTCATGTCACTCTGTGGTGCAGGAGGGCCAGCCCTGCCCTGCAGCACGGCACAGGCACAGCTCCCACATCCCCCAGACCTGCACCCCCAGACAGGCTGGCAGGAGCCTGGGGGGCTTGGGCTTCACACTGGGGCTGAGGGTCCCATCCCAGGATGCTGCTCTGCTCCTCTGAGTCCAGGAATGAACCTCTGCAGAAACAGTCTGTGTGCCAGTACACCTCCAGCTTATCCTCTGGGGGGTGTTCCCAAGGATTTCCACAATTATTTTTTTTTTTGTTTGCCTTGTTTGCATGAGTTTTGGCTTCAGTTTTCACTGAGGAGGAAGGAAGAGAATTTTCAAGTGGAAAAAAAAAAAAAAAAAGCGGTGCCAAACCCCTGTACCCTGGGAACAATTAGAGCAGAAAATCTAGGGAAAAAAATTTGGAGCTTAGGGCATTGGCTCTTGAGTGAAGACAGATCTCCTAACGGGACTCACACCCGAGTCACCCCAGTATAAGTGTGTTTGACTTGCCAGGCAAATGTCAATGGAAACAGGGCTCCAACAGCCACTGACCCCTTCCAGGAGGGAACATTTAACACGTCCCTGACCAAACAAGGAGAGCAGTCTCCCTCCACCCCTCCACCTCTGGATTCTGCAGCTGGTGTTTTTAAAAGTGAGATGGAGAGGAGGCAGCAAACCAGAGGATTTCAACCCAAACATGGCAGCTTTGGTTTTGCAAATTGTTTAATGTTTTGAAATGTTCCTTACATCTCCAGACATAAATATTCAGACTTGCAGCTGGGAAACTTCCTTCCAAGTTGTTTTGTTTGTCAGGTTCAAGTAAAAATTTTCAGTTAAAAACTTTCTTTCCTTGACTCTTAATCTTTCCTGGCTAACAAATAGAAAAGAGGAAAAGAGAGCGAATTACATGACCTGTCTCTTTTTGTTTATTAAGAACTTCTTTCCAGCGACTGATTCTTACGGAAATATGGTTTCAATTTTCTCTTTGAATTGTGGATCAAGAAATGTTGCCAATACATATTTTTCTCTGTCAAAATTTCATTTAATCTGGAGTCTGTGGATGTCTTGAGAGCCATGTCTCCTCACCAGGTTATTACTGCGTGCACCTCTTGTCATGTTGGTTTTCAGCTGGAATCACGTTTGTTCCAGAGGGGTGTGCTGGTGCCAGCTCGTTAGTGGGGCAGCCAAGGGGCAGGATGCCCCATGACATGTCTTCTCCCCCACATCTTCCCCCTGCCCTGGGGTCTGGGGCTTGGGGCTGCTTCTGGTTCCTCCACAACACCTGGCTCCTGGATCCCGTGCAGGGCCAGCGGCCCTGGCAGGGTGAGGGCCCACCAAAACCTTGGAGGTCAGCTGGTGAATTCCTCTGCAAAGGTGTGAGTGACCTCAGGGAGGCAGATCTCCAGCTGAGGTTGTAGCAATCTGGAATTTATCCAGAGTGGAGCTTTTTAAGGAGCCTGATGAAAAAGCATGATTTTAAGAAGTGACCAGCATTCCTGGGCTGTCATTCCAGGTGCTTTGGAGGGAATCGGGTCCATAGATGATGTCACCCCCCTCACCCAGGTGAGTGCCCTGCAGCTGGAGTGGACACCTTGCAGCCTGGCCATGGCTGCAGCTCTCACAGCCCTGACACACGAAGCAACTGCAGCTGCAGCCGTGACAGTTCCTTCCCTCTGCTATCAGGATTCTCCTGCAGGATTGCAGGTTCTTGGGATATTGCTCTGTCCCAGCATTTCTCTTGCATTGTGAAAGGACACACTCCATTGCACTTAGCTGTGGCTGTTTCAGACCTTCAAAGGATCAACTTTCCCCACCTAAATGAGAGGAAAAGGGAACAAATGCCTCACAGACTCTCCCCATCCCCTGAAAAGAGCTTTTCCTGATGGAACTGGAATGCTGGAAATAATCCAGAGGAATTCAGAAAATGAACATGTCAGAAGAATATTTTAATAAACCCCCTTTTTCAACCGTGATATCAGCAGCTCACACCCCTCCCCTGCCAGATGCAGGCAGCCCAGGCTGTCAGGGAGCAGAGCTGGAGGGGCTGGAGCTGCAGTGCTGCTGGGGGTCCTGGGGGAGCTGGGCCTCTGTCCCTGACCCTTGAGCACCCAGAGGTTCCAGTGCAGTGCCTTGGCTCTGAACTGCCATGGGACTCTGACTGCAGACCTTCACAAGGGCCCTTGCAGAGGCTGCCCCAGCTGCATCCTCCCAGTGCATGTGATTATTGCTCCCTACAACCACCTGAGAGGAGGCTGGAGCCAGGTGGGGGTCAGCCTCCTCTCCCAGGCAACCAGGGACAGGATAAGAGGATGGTCTCAAGCTGTGCCAGGGAAGGTTCACGTTGGACATCAGGAAGAATTTCTTCACAGAAAGTTTTCAGCCAGTAGAAGGGGCTGCCCAGGTAGGTGGTGGAGTCCCCATCCCTGGGGGTGCTCAATAAACAACTGGACGTGGCACTCAGTGCTCTGGTCTAGTTGACAAGGTGGTGATCAGTCAAAGGTTGGATTCCATGGTCTTGATGATTCTGTGATTCTGTAATTCTATATGGAAGGTGGGGGGACACACCTGGGCCTCCCCTGGAGCCATTTCACGGTCAGGTGAGCTGTTCTGGGTGTGTGCAGGAACAGTCACTCCCTCCCAGCATTTCCTAGCCTGTGCCTGGCCAGCCATGCACCATAAATTAAAGGGGAGCATCTTGAAGGAGGCTTTAATCAAAAGTTAGAAGTTGCAAGCAGTGTGTCACAGTTCCTCATTAGTTTGCCATTATAATGCTGTGTAATTGGAAAGACGTTAATATTGACAGTGTTGTGAAGAATGTCCTCCTCTGCCCTGCATGTGTGGATTTGATAGAGTTGAATAATGGAGCAGATATGACGGATTAGAAAAATTCCCCAGTTAAGGTCCCTAATTATAGAGTTTTACCTGCCCAGTTAAGGTGGAGTACTTGAGGAAAAACTAGACACTGACTCTCTCCTGGCACCTCAATGCTCTGGGAAGCACCAGAAGCCATGACAGTCCTGGGCTAGAGAGCTACTAGAATTTTATCCTTCTGATGTCCCTGCAGTATGGAGTTAAAATCCGCTCAGAGACTGAGTAGCACCTGCAAGTCCTGCTGTTCCACAGGCTCTGAGCTGCACGGCTGTCCAGCCCTGCCTGGATGTGGATTCTGGAGCAGGAGTCACTTAAACCAGTCCCCACCATGCCCATGGCCCGGTTTCCTTTGCCTGTGTTTAACAAATCCCAAATCCTTCAGCCACAGGGCCCTGTGCCAGCCCTGCTGCTGCCCCTCCGTGCACTGGTGGGACCCTAGACCCACCTCCTAAGGCAGCCAGAGCTGTGCCCATTCCCATGGGATGTGGGGGGACCCTGGACCCACCTCCCAAGGCAGCCAGAGCTGTGCCCATTCCCATGGGATGTGGGGGGACCCTGGACTCACCTCCCAAGGCAGCCAGAGCTGTGCCCCCTCCCACGGGATGTGGGGCTTTGGGGCTGCAGTGTGGACCCTGAGCCAGCCCAAAGGCTTGGAAATTCAGTGTCTCAGGCACATGAGAGAGAATATTTTGAAGTAAATAATAATTTAGCTGTCTGCAGCCTAAGGATGAATCATGGCAGTGTTCCTTTAACCATCTTAAAAACCAAAGGCAGTGTTGTCCCGGAGAGGCTGACGGGTGACACCCGTGGTGTCTGGGTGACACCTGTCACTGGGAAAGGGCAGGTACAGCAGAGTGGACACAGAGTCCACTCACCCCTCACATGAGGAACAGTCAGCTTCCCCCTGCAGAGAACACTACAGCACCCGAGTCTCTCTCCAACCCCTCCCTGTAGTGGTGGGACAATGATGCTATAAATTAGGAAATAAATATTCTGCTTGTGCTCTGGAGCCTGTGTACCCAAGGTGTGCTTTCTTCTCCAGAGATGTTCCCACTGGCTGCTGAGGGATGGAGACGTGTCGGTGCTTTTTTCTTTGCCCCTGCTTCCCTTTCATCTGCTCCCGTGATGAATTGTAGGGGAGAACTACCCAAGCCTGTCTGTTTTGGCTTAGATCAGCTTTTCCTCTCATTATAATTTAAGTCTTTAAGGGTGCTCAGCAGGAGCCTGTAAAAGTCAGATCCCTCACTCCCGGTGTGTTCCATGGCCGCTGGGCCGTGACTCCTGCGGGGCCGGGAGCGTCTCCTTTGTGCCGCAGAACAATGGCTGTGCCGGGCCGGCCCACAGCGGGTTAACCACGAAACCTGCAAGGGCTGAAAACTATGGATTGAGCAAAATCTCCCTGTCAGCTCTCTGTGATTTTGCTGAGAGCACTTGGACATGCTGGCATTGGATTTACAAATTGAAAATCATTAATAATTCTAACCAGGCTGTGATAAATCTGAGATCAGTCTCGATGAACCTGGACACCATTTCATAAATCAAAAAGATTACTTAGGAATTTTTTAAAATCTGACGTCAAAATGTCATGGTTACTAATGGTTTTTGTAGATCTCTTACAGTGATATATCATTTATCTACGCTACATCTAAAATGTGACACCAGGGCAGAAATGTGATGTCTTTAATATCATGAATACATTTTATCCCATAATAAAGGTATTAACAACTTCTTGCTGTGACTTGTACTTGAAGTTCTGTGCCTGATTTAGTGCTATTGTTATCGCATTAACTGTTTTTCCCCCAAATATGTGCAGGCAAACTATTGCTCACTTTGTGTGGTGATGGGCTGAGGACCCACTGCAGCAGAGGAGGTGATGGCTCTGCCCTGGCTGTGCACCCTGACCCCTTCCTGCTGCCCAGGGACCCTGCACGAGCAAATGCCAGAGCCAGGATGGAGCCAGCATGTGCTCACAGCACAAGGGTTTGGCTCACACTGGCTCTTACAGCATTTTCACACTCCTTTTAGGCAGACCAGTCTGAGAAAGGTTTACAAGACTTATGGAATAGAACCCCAGCAAACGACTTCCAGAAAATACTCTTCAAACCACTGCTTCAAACTGATTACTGAAGCTAATGCTAAAAGATACCACTGAAGATGCAGGTAAGGTCTAAAACAAGGGAAGAAGCTGCCCCTGTGCCACTGCTTTGGCTCTGGAACCAAGCAGACGTGCTGTTTAGCACAGACTGGTTTGGATTATCTCCTCCACGAAGCGAGGATTTGTGCTCTAGGGTGGCTTCGTGTTCTGCAGCACATGTTGTGTCAGCTCCAACTCTGGGGAACAAGCCAAAACCTTGGGTTGCTGTAAAGTCTGCTGGAAGCAAGCAGCAGCCAAAGGGCCAGGTCCAAACTCATCCTGAGCACATGTGAACATGGTTTGGCATCTTACAAACCATTAAAACATCAACACTCAGTGTCCAAAGGAGTCCTAACAAACCCTGGGGACGCGTGTCTCGTTTTGGGGGAAGCTCTCTCCGTGCTCCCCTGGCAGGTGATGTGGCCGTGCAGAGGATCCACATCCCAGGCATCTGCACAGAGCTGGGCAGTGGGGAGGCTGGCTCTGCTCACGGGCGTGTTGCCTCTCAACACTTCTCACATGGAATCTTCAGTGCCTTCTGGCACAGGACACACACATGCCAGGGATGCTGTGGCACAGCACAATGCATCTTCCTGCAAAGAATTTCTGTATTATAAACTACTTTTGCAGACTTTGCTATAAAATGTTACATGGCTTTGGTGCATACTTTTTAAAAATGAATGGTTCAGCTGTTAAAATTTAAAGGGTCGTTCCCAGTCTCCTCCCAGAGAGTTGGGAACTCGCTGCAGAGGATCCTCTGGCACCGCTCGGGCTGAGCTGAGGAGCTATCAGAGCCAAACAGGGAGCAGGGAATTTAGAGTGAAGCTTTATGGGGAGAGATTACATTCAGAGGTGAACAAATGGCGCTACCAAGTCTATGCAAAGCAAGTGACAAAATGTAAAAATCCTCCCCGCATTTTGAAGGAAAATATATCTTTCTTTCTGTGCAGTTCCTATGAAAAATAGGCTTTTTTATTTCCTTTTTCCATGCTAGGAAATTAATATTTACCTTTAAAAAAGATTTGGTGAAGGTCATTAGCAATCTCACTGGGGAATAAAGAAGGGATTGATTGAGATCCACATGGGCTTGGGACTCATTTGTGGCTTTGCTTTACACGTAACATTTTTATTAAGAAAATAATACTTTGGGGCTGGTAATTGTGTTGCCAGCTGGGCCAGGGAGGGGAGAGGAGGAAAGCAGAGCACTGAAATCTACTATTTATGTCCCTGCTAGGTACAATTCCAGGCAGGTATAAGTATGGTAAATCTCCTTGAGCTGTCCCCAAAGTCACCCTGAAGTGCCACAAGTCTTGTGGTGTTGAGCACGTTCCTGCAGGGCTGCAGTGCCACAGTGGGGACAGGGTGGCACAGAGGGTCCCACTGTGGGACAGGGTGACCTCAGGCACCCCAGGGCTCGGGCAGCCCAGTGCCAGGTTTTAGGACAGCTGTGGGAAAGCCCCATAAACCTCCATCTCCTGGGAGGGGACAAATGGCTCCAGGACCTCCTGGAAATACCAGACACTTTCACAGCAGCTTTTGTCTATCAGGTACTGAGGTCACCTGTTTTTGTTCCATTTAACCCCCAAACCCCACGGTTAGGATTCAAGCTGTAAGCCCCTGGTATTCCTTTCAAGTCTTCCTAAAAATTAGCATAGCACAGAGCAGATACAATCTGAAGTTGGCTTGTAAAATCTTTTGGAAGGATCATTAAGGGTATTTCATTATCTCCATATTGCCAAGGTCAGGCTGTCCATATTTCCTCTTTAGTGCTGCGATGGGAATATGCCTCGACTGTGGTATAATAGACCAGAAAATGTCCACACTGGGAATGATGGTAAATCAATAAAAACTCATCAATATAACTCCCCCTTTCCCAAGGTACTGCAAACAGCCTCAAGTTTGTAATTTACTTACGTATCTTCACCTTTTTCCCAACATTTTTTACACCAACTTCTGAACTTTTTGTCTGTGTAAAATCTTTATGAGAGACAATATATATAAGGGATAAAATGCTTTATTGAAAAGATTATTGATTTTTTTCAGCCAAGTTGCTTGTACAGCAGCTCCAGGCTGCTGTCCCAGCAGGGAGAGCTCAGTCTGAAAGGGGCTGAGGCAGGAGGTGGTCAGGCATGGGCATGGCTCCTCGTGGTGCTGCTGGGGCTCACACATGTGCCTCACAGATCCAAACTGCACTTTGGCTCTTGAGAAATCTTACTAAATCCTCGAGGATTGGAAACTGAGGGGTGATTTCTCCTTCTTTCTCCACCTTGCTTACACCGTATTTTCTTTTTTCTTTCATTTCTCAATCTTTTTTTACTCATCTACTTTTCTCTGCTTTTTCTACTCTCCACTAACTTTGGAGGAAAAATCCAACTTACAACCATAAATACACAAAGTCTTTTTTAGGCTTACAAAGGAACATGCTCATCATGCAGCACATCCTGCCCCAGACAGCTGGACAATGGCTCCTGGCTCCCTCCCCAGTGCTCACAGAGCCACGGTCCCTGTGGACACGGACTCGGGGCTCACAGGGTGTCTCAGCTGGAGACAGGGAAGGCTGCAGCAACACACACCATCCATTCTGGTTTGGAGAATGCTGAATCCTTTATTACGAGCCAACCACTGAAATAAAACCAATCCCATTTTATTAAAAGCCCAAAGACACAATTAGATCTTGCAGATTATGCAAATGCTGTGCAGCCCTGTGACTGCTGGCTCTGCCTCACACTCTGTGCTGCAGCACCAGGAGCCTCTCAGAGACCCTCACCCTGGGCAGGAACCCTGACCCCCCTGCACAGCTCCAGAGCCTGCAGCCCTGATAAATATTCCACAAAATATGAACAGCCTATTTTCTCTTGCCACTCTGACCTTTTCCCCAAGACAGTAGAATGTGTTTTTTTGCAGGTACTGTGTGTGTATCCCCCGGGGTCAGGGACCTACAGGGCTCCATTAACTGTCAGTGGGGTTTTTTCCCTGATGTCAGAGTTTACCCCTAGCTAAGCTAATGCATTGAAGAGGGTCTTGGCAGGGGCAACAGACATCATGTCACCAAGGGCATAAAGGCCAAGGAGTGGATAGAAAAACCTGGTGGTGAAGCTTAATCAGCAAGTAAAGACCTGAAGCCAGACTGTGTTTGATCAGAGGGACCCACAGACACCTTGTGCAAACAGCAGCAGCTGCTTTCCTTCCCCTCTGCTCTCTGTCACCCAGAGCTGATGGTCAGAGAGCAGAGGGTGCCACTGACAGCCCTTACCCAGGACAGGGAGAGCACCTGGAGCAGCAGAACCAAGAACTGCATCCCTGCAGAGAGCACCCAGCTCCTGGCTCTGGATTTGCTTGCAGTGCTCAGGCACTCGTTGGGGGATAAGTGCCTTCTCTCATTCTGTCCTCTATTTTCTCATTTTTGACTTTTATGGTTTTTCATTTACAAGTCTAATCAGAGAGAGGCAGCAGGATGGAATAGCACAATCATTCAACATAGATTAACAATTGAGTCAATGGCCTACAAGTGTTTGCAGCATCCCCCAAACCCAGCTCCTCCAGCCCAGACTCTGGGAGGCAGAAGCAGGAAGGAGCTGGGAACACAAAGCTATTGCCTGGTAACCTCAGCTGAGCATACCTGCCTTCCAGTGGACCAGCATCTCCCCCAGCAGCTTCTCTCACAGGAAGTTTTCAGCAGAGGCAAGGGAAGCATTTCTCACTTCATCTGCTTTGGAACAAGCTTAAACACTGCCACTGCTGTGACCCAGCCCAGCTCACCTGGGTGCCACCAGCCCAGATCCACCATGGCTGGACACCCCTGCACATTGCCCACCTGACCCAGCCCTGGTCTCACTGAACATGCTGTGCCCTGAGCTCAGCTTCCCAAGCTGGGTGGGCTCCTGTAGGTGGTCTTGGATATACCCTTGGGAATGCTTTTCACAGCTCTACAACTACGATCCAGGTTTTAATCTCCAAAGTCAATTTTTTGCAGGAAAGAAATAACTGGGTTTAGTCCTATTGGTAAGAACACAGATCACCATTTGAGTGTGTAAATCCCTGTTAGTGAGAAGAACATCACCCCCAAGCAAGGCAGGTGATTTCAACCCACTGTGAAAGTAATTAAGGGCACAGTTCAGCAAAGCATGAAAACCCCAGGGTTTGTTTTATGTTAAGCACTTGTGTAAGCACCGTGTTGAACCCAGAGTACCCGTGTGCAGGGCACAGGGGGAGCTCCCGGCCCCAGGATGTGCCATCGCCGCCGGCACAGCAGCTCTGCCCATCCTGCCAGGTCATCCCTCTCTGCTCCTGACACTAACTGGCTTTTAAGCCCAACAGGCTACAACTGGGTTTTTAAGAGCAGTCTGAAGTTAAAAATTGTTGACATTTTGAAAGTGACTGCAAGGTAAAATTCAGGCTTCCACCAGGTTTGTAGCCATTGGAAGGGGTTTTGACTACAGAAGTGTGCAAAACATGATTGCTGCTAAAGACCACGGCTGGAAAAATGCCACATGTTTGTAACTGCTGTATACCAAATCAAACACAGTAGATTTACTAGCAGGGGAAGAATAGATTGGCAAATAAGGTAAATTATGCCCTATTGTGAAGTTTGCTAAACTTTAAAGTAGTGCCTGGGAGACAGGAGGCTGAAGCGAGTGGAAATACTGAGCCTGCCACCTTTGCCTTCCATGTAAATTCAAAAGTTTTGTCACCCAAAAAGAGGCAGGTCATGGCACCTGAATGCATGCAGACATGCAGCTCCATGACACGACTCCCTGCAGCCAGCCCATAACTCACCAGCTTTAACCCTCCTCTGAAATGACATCTATATAAATATTGTTAATAGCACTAACATAATGTTAAGTCAGGTTTTACTGGACTCCCTCATACACCCTTTGGATTTATTAGCTATAGGATTTGAAGTAAATTTTTATTAGCCCAAGTTAAACCCAGCTACCATGGGCTTGGCTTTTGGGCTTTCTTTCCCCCATCTTTCTTCCTTTATTTGAGCTTGGGCCCCCTTTTCACAGCCCAGTGCTTCCTCCTGCAGACCGAAGTGTCCTCGGATAAATCTTACAGAATGAAATATTTATTAATTTTCCTAACCAATGTTGATCTCATAAATTACCAAGACTTTTTCATGAAATGGTTATTAACATCCATGGCTGTATGTTAATGGTTTATTGACCAAATATGGGATAATTAGACCCTAGGAGCACTGGCCACTGTGATCTATGAGAAGCAAATTTGGCCCTTATTACACCAATGACCTATTTAATATCTACTGATGAATTTAAGGTGGAATCACAGGCAGAATTTTTTCAAGGATCTGCCCTCCAACTAACGAGCAAAAAGATTCTTGTATAAAATCTATTGATCCAGAAAAAAAAAATTAACAAAAATAATTTTTTTGTAACTGATGATTAATTGACTAAATTCGTGTTAGACTGAGATGCACCAAGAAAACACTAGTAGCCAGATATCTCCTGGGATTAACTGAACAATGAATCCATTTGACTAGAGGGCCCTGCCTTCTCTTCCAGCTTTGAAGGATTTAGATCCTAATTTAATCTGTGAATACTTACACTAGTATTTGTGAAGAATTTAAACATTTATCCATGCTGCAGTGCCAGGAACAGCTGTTTAGACCTGCTACAAATAAGTGAGCTGTGCTTGGTTTCAGTTCTAAGCTGCATGCTGCTCAAGGAGCCCTTTTCCCCATCATCTCGCAGTATTTAAAATAAAATTAATGATAAAATTAGAGGAATCAAAACAAAGCCAGAAAGGAACGAATACAATTTGAAGCACTCAAGCTATAGCCTCCTTATAGGCAAGATGCACAGGTCTGAATGCAGGTTAAAAATTAGACTGGGGATGTTTTTGTAAACACACAAAATTTCCTCAGCTGACCCAGCAAACTGCCTGGCACCAGGGTCCTTCAGCCTTCCCAAGGAAATGGACCTGGAACAGTCACAGGCACAGCTCTGTCAGCAGTGAGGACTGAATTAGAAATATTAATTCCTCAACACTTAGGATCCAAAGAAATGCAGTTTCAGTGAGGGCACACATCTGGGTGGGAGAGGCTGGCTGGGTGCTCCTGCCTTGCTCCCCTTGCCCAGACACGGCTCCAGCTGCTCCCAGAGCTCTGCTCCCGTTGCTCCTCCCTGCTCCAGCAGCTCCTTTCCCAGCCTAGAGTGGCACAAATGAGGAGAGACTGGTTTGGCAGGTCACAGCAGAGATCCTGTAACACAACTGATGAGGGAAAGGAAACAATTTATTGCCCCAAATAAATGCTATAGTTCCAATATCAGACAGCCACCACTTCTTATCCCACTCACTATAACTTTCAAGTCCTACACAACTGCTAACTGCAATTTTAAAGTCTCTTGTGCCAGATTCAGCTTCTCTGTGAGCAGGGGTAAACCCAGGAAGGGATTAACTCCCTGCTTCAAGCAGGAGTGCTGAGGGTTCTCATAATTCAGACTTTGCCAAAGCTCCTCAAAAAGGAATTTTAACCTCCACTGCATTTTTAAAAATAAAAAGAACCCAAACGATCCTCCACAGCAGTTCCTTCACCAATTGGCACAAAGCAGAGCTTCCCAGGGTCAGGCCAGGCTCAGGCTCCTGGCCAAGGCTGGACTGGGCTCAGTGTGCCTGTGGGACCCCCACAGACCCCACACTGGGAGCCTCCAGGGCTTGGACATGCAGGTTACTGCGGCAGCACATCACTGCAGATAAAATAAGTCCAGTAATAAATATGGAGTGCAGGAGTAGACTGCAAGGAGTAATTCACAACAGCTCTTGTACCTCTCCAATTCACTGTACTGGAGAGACTGCCTGGAGGGAGAGAGAGGAGATATTAGCAGGTGAAATGAGAAGAAAGTTTCCCAAACCGAGTTGAGGACAAGCCTTGTAGGCTAATGAAGGGACAGATGATATGGACAAAGGAAAAATACCACCGGAGATAAAAAGGAAGAATTAATATATGGAAAATGAAAGCAAGCAGATTAAAAACCAAAGAGCTACCAGCACTCCCCTCGCTCACATATTATTACCTAATTACAGAGAAGGACCCAGAGGCTGCAGTCAGACACCCTGATTTAATCATTTCTATACCTTTTTCTGCTGCTTCTGCCCTCTCTCAAGAAATCTAACAGCCAGCACCAGAGAGTGACCGACAGGCAACGCACCCCAGACCACAGGCAAGCCTGGCAGAGACACCCATGGCCATCATCCCTGCCCAGGATGCTGCCACTGCTGTTCTTCCTCCACCTACCTCTTCCTCAGCTGCAGAAGGAAGACAGCCAGCCCCCTTGGCTGAAGGGCCTTTTAACAGCTCCCCCTCTCCCAGATTGCTGACCACGGGCAGCTGAAGGTGCAGGACAAGGGATGACACCTGGGGAGGATGAGGAGATGACCACTGAGTCTAGCCCAGGTGCAACCAAAATACCAAACGTGATGAGAGCACAACCAGCAGGGTTGCCCCAACCCAGGGCTGAGTCTTTCAATGCCAAGGACAATCAGAACTAAAAATGTTGAAACTTGCTCCCCAGAGCAGTATGAGGCCATCCCAGGGTCAGTCCCACAGTCCCAAACTTGCACCTCCCAGCTGAGCATCCTCCTCGAGCCCAGAACTGTATCACCAGCCAGCAAGCACCTGGAGTTAAAAATTAAATTCACAGAAAAGAGGAACAGCTTCCTTTCCACTATCTAGAGTTCACAAGGAAAATGCTGTAGATCTTCCCTGTTTCTCACAAAAATAGTGTCACTTCTGAAATGGATCACCTGGCTGTGCTGGGCTCTGTGTTCCAGAGAATTCCTCTCTCCCTGCCTATCCTTTGCACTGCTGCTGCCCTATTCCCCTCCCACCCAAAATCCCCTCTTGCCTCTCCTGACAGGGTATAAGAAAGAATAGGTGCAGATTTTAACCTCTATAACAGACATTAAATCACATATATTTGTTTTCCTCTATGCTGGGAAAATGTCCCTGAGGAAGCGTGTTAAATTTGGGCTTTAAAAGCACCAATTTAGCTATTATGAGTTTTCTATGCTTTTTCTATTCAGGGAATGTTTGGCTTGAATACAGTACAGAGAAGAAATAAGATCAGCTCAACTGTTTTAAAGCTGATTGACACCTTGGGTTTTTTCCCTTGTAATCTGAAGCGAAAGAAAAAAATATAAAGGGAACCAGACACTCATTTAAAAGAAATTATTTCCTTGCCTACAGTCCCTGATCAGGGCTGCCTGTGCAGGGAGAATGAGATCTCATAAAAACCCTTTTGTGGGTTCTTTTTCACATCATTTCAGTTCAGGTTTTGGTGGCAGATGAACTGTATTTCATCAGAGTTTAGAGGAAATTCAAAGCGAAGTTAAGGAAGTTGCTGTAAATGAGAAAAAAATTCCCAACAAACCCTTTCATTCTAGCTTAACATATCAGCCAAACCAGGAAACAGCTGTAGTAGAAATATTGTTTTTAATAATCAGAGAAAGCGGTGGAGCCGCAGCTTTTGTTGGAACAGTGACCCCCAATGGCGAGAGCGACGCGGCCGCGAGGATGAGGAGACCCCGGCCGGGGTGGGGGAAGAAGGTCTCGTTCGAACCTGGCTGATGCCCTGCGAGGCCCTTGGGCTCATTGCCAGCCTGTCTGCAGTGCCCGGCCCTCGCCCCTGGCCCGTGGCAGCCCCGGGGTCCTGGATGGGAGGGTGAGGATCCCCGACACCAGCACAGCAGGATGCCCACCCACACCCGCCCCTGTGCCCGGCAGGGGCACACGGCTCTGGGGGGGGGTGACCTTGGGAGTGACCTTGGGAGTGACCTCGGTGACAAACCCACAGTGTGGGGTCAGAGAGGAGAAGTCCCTCAAAGTGGGTGCCAGGGTGCCCCAATCTGCCCAGCCCCTGGCAGGAGGGTGAGGGGGCCTGGCGGGACCAGGGGTCACGGTGGTCCATGGCCAACGTGGGGTTGGGTGGCCTCGGGAACGGCCCTGGAGAGTCTCCTGGCACAGAGGCTCTTCAGGAGGCAGTCCCAGCCTGGGGCCCAGCCTTGTCCAGAGGGTAGGTTTCCTGCTGATGTGGGGGGGTACCCACTCCTGGGGGCACGGAAATGCCCTGTTGCTTCCCCAGCACGAAGCCCACGCAGCAAAGCAGACTCTGCTGCCAGCTGAGGTGTCACAGCACGTGTTTGTTGTCTGGCTTGGGTGCCTGCAAGGGCAGGGAACAAGGAGTGGGGTGTCACCTGCCAGTGAAAAGAACAGGGGACACAACACTGCAGTGGCTGTGCCAAGGAGCCTCCGTCGGGCCGCTGGGTTTGTCTGTCTTTGCACGGCAGAACTGGAAGTGCCCGATGCAGTAGGTGCAAGATATTCCTTTTCTTTCTGGTCAGTACTCATGGGCTCGTGGTTGAACGGTTTGTTTATCCTGACAGAATGTCATCTGGCTTGGCTTTGATTTTGCAAATAATCCACCTCCAGCTATGAATGCTCTCACTCCCAGATAGCCACAACTTCCCCACCGCCACGGGGCACGGCGTGATTTCCTGATGGTTAAGGGGAGATGAAAGGATTTTTGCCCTTGTCCTTTTCCCCTTTTTCGGAGACGTAAACAATAAAGTTTAAGCCTTCCCAGAGAAAATTTGTAAAAATGTGAGAAGACAGTAGAGACCAAATAATTATCCATAATCAATACAGTTAAAGTCAATGGACTCTGCATGTCCTCTTCTAATAGACTTTGTTCTGGGCTGTACCTTGACAGTTTATTTAGAAATATAAACTGGGTAAGGAACGGCTATTTGACTATGTAATCTTGTTAAACTCATAAATTCAGTTGGTCTGAAGTCCATATCATTGAAGCCAGCTGGAACTAAATGTTTTGATAGCTAAAAAATGGTTCATTGAAGAAAATTCTGAAATAATGGGACTAATAAGTTGCCAAGAGAACTGTTTACATGGACTTAAGTGAAATTATCACAAGGCCAGGGGAAAAATTTTTGACCCACATCTTGAATTCTTGCTTAGTCAAGTTATGCAGGCAAATAGATTGTAAAAATGGGACATGTTTATAAAATAAAGCTGATTAGTGATGTTGGTGTCTTATACAACCTACATCCAGCATTAAATCAGATTAATTTATAGGTGATTTTGTTGATGAGCACACACTGATGCTCCCATGGTGTGAATTTCAATAACTTGCTTTTCTCTTTGGAATCCATAATTCTATTATTTGAGACACTTCATTGTTATAGATAACACATTTTAAGTGATATTATTTATGCTGTTTCATCTTGTCACTTAGGTTCTTGCTCAAGTTCATTAATGTATTGTGCTCCTCTCTGTACAAGAGGGTGCAGGGAGAGCAATTGATTTTAAGTCCCTGTAATGACTGATGATATCACGCATGTTTGCTGCTGTGACACCGCGGACTAGATGCTAATGCTGCAGAGATAAACATGATGTCATTTTATGCAATTAAACACTTAATATACAACAGGTAATGATTTGGTAAGCTTGGCACATGCAAGCAGTGGCTTTTAATCTTATTAACAGAGGTGGGATGATGCCACAAGTGATATACACATACCCACTCCATATCAATAAAAAACTCCTTTACAGGCTTGGGTCATTCTGCTGTGATAGGATGAAAGTGCCTAAAATATGACCCCAGCAGCTATGAGCAGCTTTTGTAGGATCTAGGAAGAGACGGTAGATTAGACCAAAGTGAAAGCAAAAAAGTGAAGTGTTCCTTACATGCCCTGTCCTCCTCCCCCAGGCTGTAGTTGCAGCAGAAAGGGGGGTGACTCTGCTGGCACGGGCTGTGCTCTGGAGCGAGAGAGCACTGGGGGCCCTCATCATGCCAGCATCCCATGGCCTTCTCTGAACCTCTCTGGCCCTTCTCATGGCCAGTAAGCCCGTCTATGGAAGCTGCTAGATGGCTCTCACGGGTGTGCTGTGGATTTGTTGGTGTGTACCCTGCTCTCTGGGTACACATCTCAAAACCGCCTCTCTCTGCCGGACCTGCTGCACTCCTTTCCCTTCCCTGGAGCTGTGCAGCCTCCACTCCTCTCTGCAGCCCTGGCCTCCTTCCTTCTGCAGATGCTTTCCATGGCCAGGAACACTCAGTGTTCACCTCAGCTACACAGATGTGGCAGCAAATGGTCTCCTTCCACAATAGTCAATATTTCCCAGCTTTGACAGATTAGCCAGAGTAATCACAGATTTTATGTGGCACAATTAACATATCTTTTCTTTATAGCTATTGCACATGGATTTGTCTGTGCTAAGCAAGGTCACACTGAGCACCAAGCCAGCAGCATCCTCAGGGGAGGTCCCACACTCATGCCAGGTCGGGGGGGGGGCACTGGCCAGTGGCTGCACCGGGTGGCATTGGCAGCTCCGTGGTGAGCTGACCATGGCACAGCTTCCCCAGCACCTGCAGCAGTGCCACCTCCTACCCATCGTTCGTGTTTTGAAGGAGACAAGCATGAATTTTAAGGCCTGATCATTGTATCACTGGAAAACTGGGGAAGGCCCAAGGCACCATTACAATGGGCATCTTGTGACTGGGACCTGCGTTGATCAGCACATGACATCACAGAGCAGATCTCTAGGGGCACAGAGGACAAGGTTTCCAAAGCCATCCCCAGATGCTGAAATAAAAATATTGGCTTTGTAAAGGGAATGAAACAACACAATGATCTTGTGCGAATTTCTTTTGAGTCCCATCATTTTTGAGGAAGTGCTTGCAAGTAGAGACACTCCAGGTGAAAGCAGAGGTGGGGGAGCTGAGCAAGCCAGAACCACTGGACAGAGCCCATTGTGTTAAACCCCTGTGCCACTCGGTCTCTGTGGGCACCTGTCCCCCCTCCCTCCTGTGGGTGTTACAGCTGCTCTCCTGGGCTGCCCTTTCTGAGAGATCCCTCTGTCCCACTGACCTCTGTCACAACTGGCCCTTTCCCTGAAATCAATTATCTGCTGGGCACTGCTCCATATTCATGAGGGCTCCAGCCATTTGACCTGCTGCCCCGCTCCAGCCCCAGTGCTGCTTCCAGGCTTTGCTGAGGAATGGCTCTGCCTTCTCTAATCCAGCAAAGAGGGGTCAGCCTGAGAAGGGTGCTGGGGGACTCCTGGGCCGGTCTTGCCCTGCTGTGGGATGCAGTGGTGTCTCTGCTTCACTCCAGAGCTCAGCAGTGTTGAGCTGCTGCAGTGTGAGAGCAGAGGGGCTGTGACCCGAGGTGTGACTGGCCATGGGGAACCATGGGCACCATTGGTGGGGCGAGGATGCTCCTGGAGAATGAGCCAAAGGAGCTGAGTACTTCAGGGAACACTGACAGAGTCGAGGACGACAGCTGGTTCACATCACCTCAGCAAGGGCTGGGGTCTGTGGCAGGAGGCAGCAGGTGGCACCGGGCTGAGCGGTGCCATCAGAGATGAGCTGGGCAAGCCTTGGCTGTGCAGGTGCCCAGTCCCTGAGCTCTGCAGAGGCTGGTGTCACTCTGGATGATGTCCCAGAGCTCGGCTGCACCAGCACGTGTCACTGCACTGCGGTGGAGCTGAGCCTGGGCTTTTATCTCTTTCCGGTTTCCTTTCCAAACAGGGCTTGTGTTTGGATTTCATTTTGTCTCCTTTCCAAAGTCTCTGGGACGTCTGGGTTAATATCATAGTTTATCAACAATCAGTGCTTAAGAAATAGGTTCTCTTTGGGTGATATTTAATGAGCTTAGAAATGAGAATATGGCTGGGCTGTTGTAGGAAACAGGAATGAGAATTTTAATGAGTGTTTATGTTTAATAAAAGGTTAATAAATTTTAATTAAATTAAACCAATAAAGTTCAATATTTGCTCAGCATATCAAAGTTCTGTTTGGTGTGGTGGTGTGTGAAATGCTGGCTCACACTCTGCTAACACAGGGGTCTGCCTCCCAGTTCCACCAGCGTCTACAGCCTCGGCATTGCAGGTATGGAAAATCCTCTGGTTATAGGAAAGGACTATGGGAGACATTTGAATTCGGTCATATTTTGCAAATAGGTCATCACCATAGGTACCAAAGGCCTGTCCCTGGTTCACAGACCCCTGTGTTTGGTGGCAGCTTGTGCTCAACCACCTCTGATGTGCCAGAATGACCTGGTACCACACAGGGCACCGCACGGCTCTCGGGTCCAAAACTTCCCTGCTGCTTTGCTCCCTTGGAAGCCCCACAGGGTTTCATATGCAACAAACCTTTCTTTGGTTTCCATGAGCCCTGGCCTGAGGGGTCTGGGCAGATGAGGTGTCCCAGTGCTGTGGCTGGACACAGGGACAGCCTCAGCCCCGTGTGCCCACGGTAGCTCCCGACAGTGGCTGGTGGGACCTTGTGGGGCCCTCCCGAGAGCTCCCGAGCACAGTTGTGCCTTTGTAAGTGAACAGCTGGCACAAAACACGGTGGAATTGTTACAGGGGCCTGGGCCAGATGTGATGTGTGCTCCCTGCACCGGGGCACAGCTAATCAGCCTGGGGAGGGATGGGTACAGGCAGGCTGGTGCAGGCAGGAGCCAGAGCCTGGCACAGCCTTGGGCAGGGGCAGGGTGAGCAGCTGGTGCAGCACAGCACAGTGTGGAATGGCATGGCATGGCAGAGCATGGTGTGACTGAAACTGAAAGAGAGTAGGTTTAGATTAGATATTAGGAAAAAATTCTTCCCTGGGCCCTGGCACAGGTTGCCCAGAGAAGCTGTGGCTGCCCCATCCCTGGAAGTGTCCAAGGCCAGGTTGGATGGAGCTCTGAGCAACGTGGTCTAGTGGAAAGTGTCCCTGCCCATGGCAGGGGTTGGAACGAGATGGTCTTTAAGATCCCTTCCAACCCAAGCCATTCCATGATTCTATGACATGGCACAGCACTGCTGCAGCATTGTGCAGCCACGGGCACTCGTGACCCCCCCGGCAGCCAGGACAGTGTGCCAGAGACCCCTTGGATGGTGGTGCTCGTGGCAGGTGCTGACATTGGTGAGACTGGGAGCACTGTCAGAGCCATGAGAGGGTCTTTCCTTCCATGGGGGCTGTCAGGGGCTCCCACCCTGGCACACAACACCCCTGCTCCCCTTTCACTGCTGTGGGAACACATGCCGGCAGAAAATATGAATCCCAATTGATTTGGAAGAAATGGAAAATCTCAGGGTTTATTTCAGAGCAATGTGTGAGGATAAAGCCACAGCTTTGTGCCAGCTGCTGATGCTGCCACGGGAGCCCCTCACAGTTTGGCTGACTCCAGAGGAGAGTTTGGGCTTTCACTCTTGGTGGCCACCACCCTTTCCCAGGAGATGCAGCAGGAGGGGAACCGGCTAAGAAATGTTATTAGGAGGCTTCACAGGCAATAAATGTATTTCTTCTAAAAGAACTGGAGGAATATTTGGATTATTACATTTATTAGACCACTCAGCAAATGTGTTACACCCATATGACAAATAAATGTGATGGTTTCAGATTTCATTAGGCAGCCCCGGGCAGCGGCGCTTTGTCCCAGCCACAAATGAGCAGGGCTCTGTCACCATTCCTTAATGGTCATTTTTGCATCAGTAGTAATGAATGTGCCCAGCGTGGCTGTCACAGCCCCGAGCCCTGCCCGGCACCGCGGCCGCTGTGCCAGAGCTCCCCACGTCCAGGCACAGCCGGGAGTGACCCCTCTGTCCAGAGGAGCCACGTGGGAGCCAGTCTGGGCGATGAGGTGTTGCCACAGCTCCTAAGCAAAATGGGAGGGAAGAGGAGGGAGCCGTGGGCACCCAACATCACCCCTGCCAGTCTCGACAGGGCTCAGGGACAGACCCTCACCGGGGCAAGTCCCCGTGCCGAGCCTCGACCGAGCACGACACTGTCTGTGGGGAAGGAGTACAGTGCAGAAGCACAATGATTGCTCCTTTTTTCTTTCTTTTTTTTTTTTAAATTTACCAGTGTCAAAACCAATCTGAGCGGCGGATGCATATATTTAAATTAAAAGTAATTAAAAATGTGCTGCCAGAAAAACGCATGATGGATTCAATGTAAGAAAATGAAGTAATAAAATACTTTATGGATTAACTCATATCAGACTGTTTTGCAAATTTATTTTTCATTATGATACATCCATATCAGATAATGTCTGAATTTATTATGCTGCCTTCAGGCAGGCCATGTCGGAAACCTCCACAGCCCCATTTGGGCCCAGTGACTGGTGAGCAAGGTTTCTGTCATCATTTCTTAGTGGTCACTTCACCTCAGTAATAATGAACGAGTCAAGCAGGGCTGTTATTTTCTTTAATCTCTTTCCTCATATTAAAAAAATACAGCCAGCCACATCATTATTGCAGCAGGCCCAGAGGACTATTTCCAGGTCATTACTCCAGTTCGTCTGAGCGTCTCCAGGTCCTGAAGGGTTTGGGGTTATATGCAATAAGGCGTTCGTCGACAACATTTCCCCTGAGCCCTAGGTGTTAATGAGAAAGATTTTCCATGTGGCTGTTAACACTGTGTGGTTTAAAAAGTCACAAAGAAAATGGGATTTCCTCCTCCAGCTTCTTCCTCATCGTGGATCTCCGTGTTTGCAGACGCAGGAGGACAGTTGCCTCTCTAATTGCACGAATTCACACGCTTATTTTTCTAGAGGGGGAATCGTAACAGTGCGCAGGGTAGATTTCCATCACCCAAGTTCAAAATTTTCTGGTTTATTCACTTTCAATTGTCCCCATATTATTCTGACAGAATATTTTTTCCCCTCTGTGGACAGAGGAAATGCAAACTGCAAACCCACAGCCAGGTTAATGCCATCAAATATTCAATTTTTTGCCCAAGACAGAGCCCCGACTCCCTAATCTCACTTTTGAAAAGTATTTTTGTCTGCTCAGCATCTTCAGCTCTTTACCAAATCAGAGCCCACTACACTTGTGCTGTGCTTTTCGAGCTGCTATGAATTTTAAAATGTGTAAAAATGACAGAATATTAACAAAAGCATTGATTTTTCTATTTATTTTTATGCATTTTATTAACTAGACCACTTTCAAGTGTAACCACTGTGTATTAAATTTACTCTGCAACACTGGCTATGAATCGCAAACAATAAACCAAATTGAATTCTTTATAAGGCAGAAATTTAGAAAAAATACAATTAAAATGCTGCCTGTACTGCCAGGCAATGGCTGCAATTCCCCATCCTGTGGCCATTCCTGGGCAGGGTTTGCTGGAGCTTCCCCCCACCTAAGTCCTTTACAGAGCCCTGAACAAGCAGATAATTCACTAAGAGGCAGAGAGATAATTTTAGGAATTCCATGTCTGTGGACAGGCTTGGATCAGAGATACACTGTTATGTCAGCAATTTTTATAACCACCTACTCAAAGCACCTACTGTGCTCCTTCATATTCCAGACCAAAGGCTTGAAAGTGTCTCTCACCTAGTTCTCAGAAAGGACATTTCACAAATTCTCTGAAAAATCTGCCAGAGTTCAGAGGGAACTGCTTTGAGGCTCTGTCTTTGCTCATACTCCAGTGCACTTGGCAATGAAACTAATTCCAACCATGGGGAGATATTGGTGGATGGAGGCATCTCACATCCCACAGATCTCACAGCCATTTGATCATTAATTTTTTTAAATCCTTTGGAATAGCTGTATAATCCACCAGGAAAGCCAAGGAGTGGGACCAAGCCTGCAACACATGCAAGGCTACGGAAATGCTGAGTGTTCTGGGAGGGAAAAAAGCATCTTAATCCAGGTACTCGGTGTTCCTGAATACAGATCAATTTTCTCCTTAACCTGCTCTTTTAAAGCTGTGCCACTGCATAAATCTAGTTATTAGCGAAACTCAGATGTAAGATGAGTGCAAAGGCATAAAAATATCTTGGTTCCCCAATGGGGATAATATTAGCACGTCCCTGCAGCGAGAGCATTCGGGTGCTTTAACCTGCATTTGTGAAGCTCTGGTGTTACATCACGGAGGAAATTCATAATTCTGCTCTCAGTCCTGGGTGTACATGATCTGGGGTCACCCACTGCCTGCTGGCTGGAAGGAAAACCTTTGAACAGGTACAGAGCCCTCAGGCTGAGCCCTCAGAGCCCCGGGCAAGGCTCTGGGTTTATATTGAACCATTGAACCACAGAATCACAGACTGGTTTGGATTGGAAGGACCTTAGGGCTCATCTTGTTCCACCCCCCTGCCATGGACAGGGACACCTTCCACTGCATCAGGTTGCTCCAAGCTCCGTCCAGGTTGGGGCAATCACAGCTTTTCTGGGCACCCTGTGCCAAGACCTCACCACTCCCGCCCCAGAGCCCCACAGGTTCTGGGCACATCTGGGCACGGCTGTGGCAGAACTGACACAGAACCCAGGGCTTGCAGGATTTTAAAGGCCTCTTGACTTGGGGCCTGAAGTGGCATTGGCAGCGTGCAGCTTGTCCGGGGAGCGTTGGGATCATGGCCAGAGCTGTGGGATGGGAGGGCGGCGATGCCCGGGCGCCAGTTCAGGTGCCCCGGCTCCGGTTAGACCCTGTGCCAGTGGTGAACATGTGGTGCCGAAGGAACAGGGAATGTCACACACGTGCTCCTGCCACCCAGATATCCGTCTCTGGCCTTAACGAGGCGGCAGCAGCAGCAGCTCTCCCGCCCACACCTGCTCTCCCAGATCTGCATTACGGAGCAAACCTCATTAACGGGGCTCTCGGAGCCGAGCTGCAGGCACGGCTTGGGCAGAGCCCGCACGCCAAACACAAAATCTATATATAGATCTCTGCGTCCTCCAGGCTCTAAATAGGCTGCCCAGGAGCTATTTTGGGAGGAGGTGGTGTGAGGGGAGCCTGCCCTGGCCAGGGAGGTGCAGGAGCACGCCAGGGAGCCGCTAACGCGCCCGGACCTTTCAGGGGAGATTTAGAAGGACTCTGTAATCTGCAAATTCTAAAGAGCTGATGGAGACAGTTATTAAGGGCTGGTGGGTGATGGCTGCTTGCGGTGTTATTAAAGTGCTAAAAGATTATGTCTCTGATAGCGCTGTGCTTACAGTGTCCTTCATGGCCACTTCCACAGGGACAGAGGAAAGGAGAAAGGCAGAGGATCGATAAAAGGATATTACCACTGGGCCAATCCCAATAATAAGAGAGGTGATATATACACACCATTTAAATTGTCCAACACATTTAATGTTCATTAACACTAATTTTCACAGTGCTGGTGTTTAACGTATTATTGCAATGAAATTAATAAAAAAATACCCCACAGGAAATATAATTTAACTGTTTATATACTCACCTTTTGATTGCCAATTTCCTGCCGAGCTCTGCTGCTGCATCAGTGTTTGCAGGAAACAGCAGCCACAAGAGCTGGGGGCTGGGGCTGGGGGGTCCCTGGAGCCCTGCACCTGCAGCCTTGGGCAGCACACAGACTCCCCAGACCTGGCAGAAATATCTGGCAGAACCAGGGGCCCTTGTGCCATTTTTCCTCTTTTTATCTTTCCACCATCTTTAGAAACCTCCTTCAGAATCCTCCCTTCTTCTTCTCCTTCAGAAGTTCCTCAGGATCTCATAGATGAATGTTCATTATCCTTGTGAAAAATCTCGACTTGAAATGGATTTGGTGTAGGGGCATTTTTCATGTAAAAGGGAAAAAAAATCACTGTGGGATAGTTTTGTTATCCTGCTGTAACTACTGGGGAATTACGTATTTATTTATCTCTTACGAAGCACACGGAAATTGTATTTGGCCACAGTGTATAAATTGTGGCATAATTACTGTAAAATTTATAGTTTTTATACTTCCAACAAGTTAGCTTTTAAATCACACAACCCCATGTAAATACTTTAAAATTATTCAGTAATTACTTATTTACATTGTAATTAAAATAAGTAATTAGCATACATTTACAGAGGATTTACATACTTATTTGTGAAAATAGTTCCTTGGCAGATGCAAAAAGAAATCTTTAGCTGATCATAAAAAAATAGAAAATATATGTGTGTTGAGAAGGAGCCACAGAGGCTGTGTGAGAGTGAGGGCTGCACTCACTGTACCCCCCCGATGGGTGCAGGGGTGTCCCCACTGGGGTGGCTCTGGGCAAGGCCGTGGGGATCGGGAGCAGACCAGGGTGAGGATGGATTAAAGGAGCAAGTGCCCAGGGTGAGCAGGACCTGCTGTCACCAAGGGCTGTCCGGAGCAGCCAGTGCTGACCCGCCCTTGTGGCTCCTCACAGGGAGTGTCCCCAGCCCGGGTGCCACGGCCCCATCACATGGCACTCACTGCCCACTCAGCCTCCACCAGCCTGGGTGCTGCAGAGCCTCCCGTGCCCGTGCAGGAGGGGTGATGCTCCTCTGGAATCCCCGTGGAGGAATGAGCATTGTGCAAACAGTGCCAGCACAGGTTACTTGGCCCAAGCTCTGTCGAGGGCTGGCACAGTCCCCTGCTCCTGGAAATGGCTGGAGCTGCTCTGAAGCATCAACTGTGTTCTTAGAAAGCAAGTTGGCAGGGAGGAGATCTGCCCTTGAGCCAAAACTGGCCCTTTAAAACCCACGCAGGGACAGAGAGTGTTTGGGATGCAGGATTAGCAAACCATCCACGCAGGATCCGCAGGGCTGTGTAGTTACTGTGTATGCATTTCAGCTAAACAAGACAAATCTGGCTGATGATTGTGTCTAACTAGGAAGAATGATTGAAGGTCCATGCCCTCAGATGTAAGGATAACATAAATGATGATTGCTTTGAGCCAGGAGCTCCGAGGCCAAAGCCAGCAGGCGCAGTCAGCACCGTGCTCTGGCAAAGCCTCCCACAGAGGGACCCCCAAGGTGGCCATCTGCAGGAGGGACTCAGGGTGGCCACCCCCAAAGAGGGCATCCCAGGTGGCTGGGACTGCTGCCAGGCACTTTGCTGAGGGGAGCAGGGGGAAGCCTGTGGTGTGGCCCTGGCAGCCCCCCTGACTGACATCAGCCTGAGCAAACACTTCCACCAGCACAACATCTGGGAAGGCGTTTTTCTTACAGATTTGCACCTACTGGGGGTTCCCACTGGGAAAATGTGCCAATCCCCACGTAGACTTTTCCATTAGATGGAGCACCTATAGGAGTTTGGGCTGATGTGTGTCTGACACGTGCTGCTCCTCACACTGGCGTGGGAGGGCAACGAGCTCTTCTGGGCCAGGAGCAGCTTCAGATGGACAGTGAGGAGCATGGAGGTGCTAGTGCTGTTCCCCCCAAGAACAAGGTGACACATCTGCACAAGTGCTTTCTGGTCCTTTCCATGTCAGGACCAAGGTGACAGTGTCTTAAGGCACCCACAGCTGCAGAGCTTTTCCTGGCAGCCGTGGGTGCAGGGGATTCCTGGGGATGCCTGGGGATGTCTGGGGCTCCAGGTAGTGGCCTCTTTCTGGGGACTCCAGTGCATCCTGGCACTTCCAGTTTCTGACTTCTGCTCTCCATTGTCATGTGCTCTGCTTTCCCAGACTTGCCATTGTTCTGCCATTGTTCTGCCACCACTTTTGTCTTTGAAAAAAAAGCCCACTTCTGTACCTGGTGAGTGCTGGTGGGAAGAGTTGGGAACTGCAGGCATCTGGTGCTTTGTGGAACAGCAAGATATTGTTCAGGGAATGAAGGGTTCCAGTGGGCAGACTAATGCTCCTTAATGAGCAGAGCCTCATCGCTGGAATTGTGTTTGCCACATTTAGCCAGTGCAGAAATCTTTTTCTGGATGGAAAAGGCGAGATGAGCACAAAAAAGCAGCTACAGCTGCAGCTCCACTGTGGAATTCACTCCCTCCCCAGAGCACTTGGCCGGGCTGTTATCACATGTGCTGTATTATTGGATTTCTCCAAAGTCTCCCTTTATCCTTATTAATGCTGTGAAAGTTGTAGCAAGGAGTGATATGATCTAACATTGGATAAAATCACAATTTGTCCTTCTTCTTGGTGTAAATGTAACAGGGCTTAACTGTACAAACAAATAAGCCTAAATAGAAACATTTGTGATGATAAATGGGCAAGGAGAGCGCTCGCTGCAAGGTGAGAGATGACAGTGTCTGTGAACAGAATGGAGAATCTCACTGCTTCAGGGTCAGTCTCAGGCAGCCTCAAGGTCAGCCCTGCTGGCTCTCCCTCCTCCTCCTCCTCCTCCTCCCTGTGGTGAGGCAGACATCCCCACACCTCTCACTCCGAGGTGCCACAGTGAGCATGGCCAGGGTGGTTGGGCTGTGCCACGTTCAGGGCACGGTTCAGTCCCAGCAGCTGCTTGGCAGGCGCTGGTGAGACTGAGCCCATTCACCACTGGGAGGGCTGACCCTCACGAGGAGAGGGAAGAGCACTAAAGGATATTGCTGAGCAGGGTCCTGGGCAGTGCCTGGGCAGGGCTGAGGGGGGCTGAGGGGCTCCTGGGCAGTGCGTGGTGACAGAGTGGGCAGTGGAGCGGCTGGAGGAGCGGGCAGAGTGCCCCCGGGTGAGCTGTGCCGTGGCAGCTGAGCGCAGCGCACGGGCTGACCCTGTGCCCCCGTCACGGCGCGGGAGCGGCGGGTAATGAGGCCCCGTGCGGATATTGATATGACAGAACAAAAGGCCAAGGTGCAGTAAGGACAGCAATCCGCAGGTCTCAGTCCATTTGTTTTTCACACCAAATCCATCACAGTAATGGGTCACCTTTCCGTGGCAGCTCATGATTACCTGCTTACCGGGCAGCGCGGCAGGTGGGTGACTGGCCGGGCCAGCAGGGAATAGGTGCGGGGCTCTCCCGCCGCTCCCGGGATTTATGGTGGGTCAGCGCCGCACGTTTCCCTGATAGATCGAGTGGATTGGAGTTTATTTGGGTCACAGTGATCAGCAGTGTTTGCTGTGACAAAAGACTGATGAGGAGAGATCTGGGGAGATGCCTGGGCAGCAGTGGAGGGGCACCTGACAGTGAGGTGCCCTGGGGTGTGGGCAGGAGGGGAGCTGGGCTGCCCCTGCTGCCACTGCCCCTTGGCCATCCCTCACTGAACTGCTCCCGTCCTCACTCTCAGCAGCAGCACCTGGTGCACTGAAGGTGTGGAGGGCGTCTTCTGCCACAGCACACCCTCTCAAATCCCCTTCATCCCAGGACTGCGGCCCTCACGCTGTCCACCCTCCTCCTGCTCTGGCAGCTCAGGGCACGGTGAACATCTGCCTTCGGGCAGCAGCTCTGGCCCCCGTGCCCCAGGGCCGTGGGGGGCAGGATGAACCCCCGGGGTGTCAGCCCGGCAGCTGCGCCAGGCGCCGCTGAGAGGAAAAATGTTCCTTCTGCAGCGTCCTGCTCACACATGTTCCTGTTTAATATTCATGCACCAAAATGAGACAAGTGCTTAATGAGATCAGCCATGAGTTTCATTTGAACTCTGCCAGCAAAGGAGTCCTCAAAATTGCTCTGCAGTGGATGTGCTAAAAAGTTTAATACTTGCAGGCTGATGACCTCTGCGGGGGCCTTGGCGGCGCTGGGGAGGAGAGGGAGGTGGAAATTAGAGCTTATTAAAAACTGTCCCTCCATGTGCTTCAGTGGAGGTGTAAGCGGGTTTGGCGGGATCATGGGAAGGGCACAGGCTGCTCCACAGGTTCCCATCCTCTCCTTTCAGGTGGATGCTATCAGGGAACACATGAACAGCAGCTAAACAATGCTCATTATTTCCAAACATAGGAAAACCCAGCCTCAGAAAACAGAGCTAAATCTCCCAACATCTTAAGGGATGGAAGCCATCTGTGATAAGGAGGGTTGCCTTTCAAAGATAAGGAAAAAAATTGAAATGTATTATACATAAATGGCTTCAGGCAATGAATCACTCCACAGCGTCCTCGCTGCTGGATTGTGGTCATCACAAAGAAAATAGTAATAATGATAGTAACAATAATTAATACTGTGGGTGCTTAGTGCTGCTCCTGGCTGGAGGCCCCTCTGCAAGATCTCAGAGACTGGGCCGGGAACAGTAAACATACATTTATGGTAATTTTATTTGAACTCTTGAGAATACGTCCCACACCACTATGATTTGATGGCTTATTAAACCCTGCAGGGTACCTTCTCAGGATGGGAGTGCTAGGAGCAGTCAGAGGGAGAGAGAGAGCCATCAGCAGGGACCAGCATCATTTCCCTCCTAATTAAAAGTCAAAATGTCATCTAGGTTTTTGTATTGTAATTGCAATGGTCATTGCAAAGACACCATGAAATCTGGCTGCATTAGCACTTCTTTGGGGGGAGGTCTGCTGGATGAAGATGTATTGAAGGACTCGTTCTGGCATTCTTCTTGTACAAGTCCAGGCTTTAAGTGCAGTAAATGAGCCCCCTGCCAGGAGCTCACCTCACCTCCGGGCCCCCCCTTCCCCAACTGTATCAGGGGACTTGAATGGAAAAAAAAAAATCATACATTCCAACCCTAAATGATACCAGTAAGTTTGTGCAAGCTTATGTAAATCACACAAAAAGTGACAAGTTTTCCTATTAAAAGATAATTGTAATCAGGGTGCCGGACGTGCCGTGCACTGATGATTGGAGATAGACGGGCAGCGTGAAAAGATGGATCGTTTTAATTTGCACCAATTAAATTGAAGTTCATGGGATCATCTTCTTCAATCTTCATGAATACTTTATTTTCTGGCTGCTATGGAGCTATTAAAAAGAATGATTGAGCCAAGAGCTAGGCATAGTATATTTTATGAAATATCACCTTTAAAGAATTTGAGTGCGCCATTTTCATAATGAGTTTTCTAGTACCTAATACCCTTCTATATTACTACATTTTTAAAGTGGATTGATCTGGAAAGTGCAGAAAGTGCAGGTAATGATACATTTTGCTAGGATAAGGTGGCTGATAATGTATCATGTTACTGCTCTGAGAATAATAGATTGCCTTGTGTTTGAGATGTGGCATTCTTATTTTGGTGCTTGCCTTGTGCAGACAAGGGGAGTCCTCTCTGTCTCTGGAAAAAAAATGTTTAATTGTTTGTGCAATTTTCTTCTTGTTTCTTCTTTGTCTTTTCTGTATAGTTGGTGACCTCAGAAACAGATTTCTGAGGTTTGAGGGAGGCTGTTCTCAGGTATGCATTTGTCTTGATGGATGTTGTTAGAACAGAACAGCATGTAGGAGACAACACACTATGGGAGATAAAGAAATACACAACCCTATATTATTTACCAGTGCCTCACATTCTCTTCCCAAGAGAAATGAGTGATGATAGCTTCAAAGGGATAAGTCAATGAGAAGGGTGGTCATCTCTCACTCACAACTGCCAAAAAGACCCCAAGTCTCACTATTTCATGCACAGACAAATCAAAACCTTAATGGGAAATGGGAGGTGCTCAGCTGTGTGCAAGATTTGAGCCTGCCCTGTGGTTCTTAGCCAGCTTTTGTGACTGTGGAATCTCTCCCAAGGAGCCTCTGGACCCGTGGCTGTGCCGTTCTCTCCCAGTGCTCTCCACTCTGAGCTGGAGCAGCTCGTGGCTGTGGGCACCAATGCCCACCTGGGAAAATTCCTGAGCACCAGGAAAAACCCAGAGTACCTGTCAAGGCAGGGGTTGGTACCAGTCTGGTGGTTGCTCTGGTATTTGTAAATATCTCGCTTTGAAGTTACACTGGATAAAATGTGAACAAATGCACAGGAGGCCACGGTTCCTTCAGTGCCTGCAGGATCAGAGTTGGGGTTTGGTTCTATCTCTGAGGGGCTGGGAGGTGCCACCCTCGAAGGACTTGCTAATGGAGTCAACAGGGACTGGACTGCCCAGCTCACACTGGGGCAGGAGGCAGTGAGTGCATCCCACCAGGACAGCTGCTGCTCACCCTGCTGGTCCCAATTCCCAGGGTGCATCCTCAGCGCTGCAAGTCACAGCAACATGATGCCGTCTCTCTCTACATAGGTTTAAGCAACAGCAATCATAATTAACCCTGCTAATTAATCAGGGCATAACATATTAATTGCTAGCACACAAGGCTCCAATTGAGCAGGTGCTGTGTGGGTCTCTAATAGGATAATGAAGTGACGAGCCGTGCCACGTGCAGCAGAGTGAGCATCACTTGGGGAGATGGGCTTGGCAGACCTGCACTCAGCCAAAAACGCTGCCCCTCAGTGCCACTGCCTGCAAACAGGCCAGTGGCGTTTGGGGGCCGTGGGGTGTGAGCCAGAAAGGGAGGTGGGAAGGTGGGTGCCGTGGCTGCCCACCCCCAGCATCACATGTTGGGAGCTTCTGGTGGAAGGGTCTTGGGAGAACTGGAAGATGAGGGCCAAGACTAGCCCTGTGGTGTGTGGGGAGCCACAGTTCAGCATTCAACACATGGGATGTGAGACTCAGCAGCAGACAACCAGTGCTGTTCCCTGGTGGTGCTGGAGCCAGGCCAGTCGGTCCCGTCCCCTGGGCCTTCCCTGCACAGCCCGTCCCACAGGGGCACACGGGGTCTGCTTTGTCCTTTGCTGCACCTGAGCACTGCTGGTAGAGGAAGGCTTCAGCCAGCCCTGATACTTGAGGTTCATCAGACATTTTTTCTTTATTTTTTTTTTCCCCACTTAGAATGCTCACAAGGAAGCACTAGAGGAAAATGGAAACTACTGAACTTCAGGCACCTTATAGACACATTTTGTTGTCAGACCTACATCAGCTACCTACTGCAGTCTGCTGTTAAAAACCTGCAAATATTTGGCCATGAGTTACTCAAATATTACTATTTACAGCAAGTTGGGTTTTCTTGGAGGGAGGAGGGGGGAGTGGGGAATCACTTAGTTTGGTTTCGGTTTTTATTGTTTTTTCTATTAGGAAAACAAACAAAGAACAGCACAGAAATAATTGTTGCCACATAGTACAAATATTTTGGTGTGGCAGCAGAAATTCCCCGGCCCTGCAGAGCCCTGTGCAGAGCCCACTGGCCACAGCCCAGCAGCACAGCCAGGCTGGCCAGGATGAGTACAGTGGCTGCTCACACTGCACAGGGCACTGGGCACCAGCTTGGGCACCCAGTGGTGGCACTGGGCAGTGTAAAACCAGGGCCAACCTCGTGCTGCTCGGGGCTCAGCACTCTCTCTTCATACAAGACCCCCCTCTCCTGCTCCCCCGGGCACAGCTTGTACCTGAAGGCCCTTGTTCTCCTGCAGTAGCAGCAGCAGGACAGGGATGGGGGTCCTGCTCCTGCCCTCTCCCAGGGCAGCACTGCAGCTGCTCAGGAGCCCCCTGGGACCTGGCAGCCCTTGTAATGCTCCTGCTCCACACACACAGGCTTGGCCTCAGCCCTGCATTCAGTTTTCTCTGCATTTTGTTCCTCATGAATCCAGGTATCTCTGTGCTTTTGCACCAGCTGACTGAGCAGGTCTTTATAAATTTAATCTTTGTCTGGACTTGGCAGCACAGTGCAGTGCAGCCCCAGCCTGGATGCAGAGCTCACAGCAGCAGGAATAGGATGTGCTGGACCATCTCACTGCTGTGAATCCTGGAGGAGAAGCTGTTTGCAGTGACCAGGGACCTCAGTACCAGAGGTGGGGACTGCAGCTCTTCTGTCTCCTCATCAGGACCAGGCAGGAGAGCCAGAAGCCACCCTCAGCTCTGTCCACCTGCATATCCATAATAGTTAAAACCACTTCATTTAGGGCAAGAGCATTCACTGGATTGCACAGGACCCTCTGTGATCTCCTTCACCATTGTTTAGTTTAATTGTCCTAAAATTGGCAATAGATTAAAAGAAAATAATTATCCCTAATTATGTCAATTAAATGGCTAATTCATTAACGAGCTTAACATCCTTTACTTGGACCATCTCTGCTAGACAAGATTGTGCTTCCAAGAGGAGACGCCAGGCACACGCTGCATCCTGTGCAGACCCAGTTGCATCGTGTTTAGCGTGAGCTGCAGGAACAAAATCCCCTCATTATTCAGATGACAGAACAAAACTATAAATAGTGGATCGCAATTAAAATCAGAACAATTACTCCTTATCCGTTATGCTGCCTTTTGCACAATAGCAGCCTATAAAAGGAAAAAGCAGCGTCCTTTTAGATCTCTCTCTCTCTCTCTCCCTCTCTCTCCCCTTATCCAGAACTGTAGCTGGCTTGCTAATTAGGAGGCTTTTGAATTAGATTATTTGCATGTCTGAACAGGGCTAGGGTATTAAACATCCCTGAGGACATACTATAATAACCTCTTCAGTGGCTTTTAGGATCCCTAAGGAACCAGGAACTCTGAAAAAAACTCCAAAAGGAGGGAAAGTGCATAACGATTTCATCCAATTAGGTATGGATTAGTCGGCTTGGTGTCTTTGAATCCTGCTTGCCAGGAGAAGGTGTTCTCCTCTAGGAACATTTGACAAAATCATCAGGGAAATTATAATGCAGTACCTAAATGAAATCGCAATACTTTAGTTTCTCCTCCAAGAAAAAATAAACTACAAAATCAATACAGTGGTGTATAAAGCAAAAGAAATGCACCAGTCACTTTATTGCCTGGCTGCGAGCACAGCCCTGTGTTTATAGCATCCGTGAGCGACTGTCAAAGTCAGGCTCCTAAGGACAAAGCTGCTGCTGCTGGGATTGGCTACAGCCAATTTTAATTTTTAAATACCACTGGTATTATTCTCTTCCTAATGGCTTTCCACACTCTTCCAGTTTTAAGAAATCACCAGCCCATTTATATTTAACAAGACAATTAAGCTGCCCGGGCTCTGCAGCGCGGGTGGGACCGGGCAGACCCCCCTGTGCTGGGGCTGCTGCCTCTGCCAGGCTGCCAGTCCTGGGGCCCCCCTGCACCCCCACCCCACGGCCAGACCTGCCCCAGGGCACCCGAGCCAGCCCAGCAGGAGGAGAGGGCAGTGCAGGAGGAAAGGGGTTTGCATTGATTTTCCTCCTTTTTTCTTTTTCTTTTTTTTTTTTAAAGTGCTGAGATCTAATTTGGAGGCAGTGGAACTGGACCTTCATGAGAAGTATGATTATTACAAACTGCCTGTGGAGGTGAGCCATGCTGATAAGACTGCACCTGCGGGGACCACTCTGTGTCACCTCTCCACATTGCATCCCACTGCCTGCATTGGAAGCCTGAATATTGGTGCCTAATTGGAATGGATTTCCAGAAAGGCAATAAGGGAAACTATCTAGAAAACTGAACACACAGCACTAAGCTTTATAAATCCTAAAACATGTGGATAAATTGTCCACGTTGGGCAGTGTAAAACCAGAACAGTACAGTTAGGGATTGGGTTTGCATACCTGGAGCCCCAGTGTTCAAGCATCACTGCCACAGCCTCCCCTTACCCAAAGCAATCCCTTCACGTAACGGAATGGATTTCTGACTCCCAGGTGCACAGGAGTTCTCTTCCCATGGCTTTCTCTTGGCCATCAATATTTAGCTGAGGTCTCCCGTGGTCCCTCTGTGAGGAGCACCCCCCCACCTCAGGTGAAAACCTCAGTCTTTATATTTTGAATTTTCATCTTTGAAGTCCCATCAGTGTCTCCTGTTCTCGTGCTGGGGAGGGCAGTGAGGGCAGGTCCTGGTTTTGCCTGTCCTGATCATACCCACCATCCTTTCACACTCTTCAGATCAAGCTCCCAAGCCCCTGGGTCGCCCACCCTCTGCTCTGGGCTCAGTCCATCCTCACAGTGCATGTTGCACACCAGCACAACAGGCATCCACCGTACCCACAGGAGCCTCACCACCTACTTTAATATTTTCTCATTCCCATCCCCAAGCCCCTGACATCTCATTTGCCATTTGGCTTTGGACACACGTTGCCCAAGGTCTGCTCAATGACCAGATTGGTAAGTTATATGCTGGGGAAATTCTGGGGTTTAGAGCACTCATATTCATCAATATCAGCCTTCACTAGCTATCGTGTCACTCATCCTTCTGCTTTGGCCAAATTTCTCTGAATTTCTTTCATCTTTTCTGAATTTAACTAATCTATACCACTGTTTCCTTTTCCAGGTCAGTAATTAATATATTAATGCCATTAGATTGAGTGTGTAACCATGTAGCATACTGTTAGTGACCTTTACATTGATTAATAAAAGACTATCTCCCACTTTTGTTTCCTTCCTCTTAGTCCATCTTATTGATTCATAATGTTACTGTATCTCTTACCCCCATTTTTATCTTGTTTCCTAAGAAATCCTGTGGGAAGACCTCATTAAAAGCCTTTTGAAAGTCTAAAAATATGTCAAGATATTCTCTTTTATCCATTTATATATTGGTAGGTTCAAAGTATTCTAACAGATTAATGAGACATGATTTTCCACAGCAGAAACTGTGTTGATTGGATGTGATCTTCAAGGTATTTTATCATTCTATATTTAATAAATGTTTAAACCATTTTGCCAGATACCTGTGTGAAGCTGAATAGTGTCTAATATCCTGGATAACACTTAGAGTCTTTTAAAAATGTATCATATACAGATAAAACCTCTCTGCTTTTCTTCCGGGAAGGGAAAACCGTGCAAACGTTGCTGCTATATTCATGTTTTTCCTTAAATGCAGTGAACATCTCAATATGTGGCCTTTTATTTCCTCTCAAATCAGCTCTGGGATGAGACACAGTGGATATGTGAATAAACTGTCCATTTGTCCTCTCCCATATCCACACAACTGCAGTCCCAGAGGGATTCCACGCCTGGGACGGAGCTGAGGGTCTCCGGGCTGGGAGCAGTGAGCATCCCACAGGTGACCTTCCCTTTCCACCACACTGACTGACCCAGGTCCCCTCTGCAGAGCCACCATTTAAACTCTGGTGCTTTCCACTGCCTTGGAGTTTGCTCATTTTTCTATGAGTGTTTATAAGAAATCTCTAACATTCCCCTGTTATTATTTCACTCTACAGATTAGCTTGTCAAAGTTTGAAGATTGAAACCATAAACCACTTTTTACTTCTCTGCTGGAGAACAGTTCATTTCTTTAGAATAAATACTCTCTTAATTGCAACCCACTGCTTGTTAGAAAACAAATTACTGGGAAATTATTTGTCCTTTCAGTCGCTTATGTGTTTACGAAAATGGAACTTCTCACACAGCTCCCTGCAGGCTTGGCCCTTCCCAAGGGACAGGCACAGGGACAAGGCCCCTTCCAGCTCCTGCTGGCAGAGGTGATTCTGGTGGGACCCACTGGGAAGGGCCATCAGCTGGAGGTGATGTTGTGTTCCTGGCCAAGGCAAAGGGAGAAGCTGAGGTAGTTCCCAGAGCAACCTCTGAGCGGAGATAATTTTAAATTGAGACAATCCCAAAGAGCAGCTCCAGAGTGCCCTCCTGGCACTGCCTTCCCCTGCACTGCAGAGCCCTGCTGCCCACCCCCCCCCCCCCAGGGTGCTAATCACTGCCTTTGTCTCAATTCTGTTTTCAACTATTGAAACTACCAAGAACTAACAAATCAACCCAGCTCCATCTACAGCCAGGGTGTGTTGTGAAAATGAAGCATCACAGTCTGTGTATGCCATGTATTCCTGAGCTCAGAATACCCCAGTGTTGCCCCAAAATTTTGACATAAATGGAGTCTGAGACAGGCCTGTTAAATAGGTAAGCAGGAGATTAAAAAAAGGAAAAAAGAATGAAAGTTCCCTGCAGCCTAATCACATCTCTTAGGGAAATTCCTGCACCAACCCAGCCGTGAAGCCGGCACAAATCGATGTGGCCCAGGGGATCAACATTTTACATATATATAAAAAATTGTAAACATCTTTTATGTATGCAATGTAATAACTACACTCAGCATCATGGGCTCTAAAAGCAAATGTTATGGGCAGTTGTATTGCAGTAAAGTGGTTAAATGGGAAAGCTTTGAAGGGTTGATAATTTGTACTCTTTTCTTTACTGAACCAACTTATTCTTGTCTGAGGATGACAAATTCAAACACTCTTCCGTAGGAAGAAGTTTTCATTCATCAGGATTTTTTCCCCCACTCTTTCCATTTTCTGCCACTTTTCAAGTTCAAGAAGTCAGTTACAGCTCTGATTATGAAAATGGGGTGTAGACGTAGGTGAGGCAGCAAAACATTCCCAGTTTGGGGGTCCGGAGCCTGCAACAATGGAGCACAGGGTCCTTCAGAGGGATGTCAGGGGCAGGAGCCACCAGTGTCCATCCCAACTACTGACCAGCTGCACCCTGAAGCCTCCCCCAGTCTGGTTTGGGGTGTTTTTGTATTTCTTCTATTTCTCCAGATTTACACACAGGAAAATGGTCCCTAAAATCATTGGACTTTACTCTGCACATCTGATAGCTGTAAAACACTGTCTGTGAAAATATAAATGAATATTTTAAAAATTTATTAACCAATAAAATTAACAATCAAATATTATTTCTGACTCACAAATAAAGCCTGTGGTGTGGGTTTGCACCGTGCCACGCTAATTAGCGCAGCAGGAGAATTCCCCAGGGCCATGTCACTGCTCCTTCCAGACCGAAAATCAAAGCAAAGCTCTGAGCCTACTGCACTAAATGGACAGTAAATAACACATTCTCAGCCTTTAATTATTTAGCAAGCACAGCAGTGACCCAGGATGATGTAAAATATGTACCAAAATACTGTGCGGGAATGCAGCGCTGCTGCAGGTGGGGTTTGTGGCACCCACAAGTTCTCACTGTATTCCAGGGGACTGCAGTTCTGTCCTTGCTGTGTGTCTGAGGGGCCACAGCTCCTTCCCAGGGATAAGGCAGGACAAAAATTTTTTGCAAATTTTGGTATTAATATTTTGTAAAGTTGGTATTAATATTTTGTAAAGTGTTGGGATGTCTGAAGAGCAACTGTCTTAGAATTTATTTCCAGTTGCTGTATCAGAGGATTTTTAAGCATGACGTGATTTACACAATAACAGGAAATCAGTTTCCTAATTCTTAAACCAGCAGCTCTGCCCAATCCTTCCTTGAGTGCACAGTGCAAAGTTACTGTCTGGCACTGAGTGTGCTTCACGTATAAAACCCCCAACTGTGATGAATTGGAAAGAAAAGCTTCCCCATATTACAGACTTTAGAAACGTTTATTAACAATTTGATAATACTGTATGTGGAGGCTTCACGCTCCTCCAATGACTCCTTAGCTGAGAGCAGAATGATTTCACCCTACTTGCTTTTAACTCCCTTGCATTTATCTTGCCTGAATGTCTCCACTGGATATTGTTTACTCTTTGGATTAGTAAACTCAGGATTAATTCCACTGTTTATTGCTGAAAGTGGCAGTAAATCCAGCATCAGGGAGAGTCGGGAATCTGCTTAGCTGTGCTGCATGACCCTTTCACAGGCAATAAAAACACCCTCCCAGCACGGAGGGACAGAGCACTCAGAAGCAGAGCCCGTGTCATCAGGGTATGTACAGGAGCTGGTGCTTAGCCCTTCTTTTCATTAGGTATTACAGATGCTGTAGGAGTTTTGGTATCACTTGAGGGAAAATATAATAAAAAGATAAAGAAAGCCCTCCCTGTGAGCCAGCATGTCCCAATGTCCCAGCCTGCCCTGGTGTCCCATCCTACAGCAGTGAGAAACAGGGCTAAAACCAGTCCTCAGCACAACCTGGGAGTTCTTTTGCTCTGGAATTCTGGTGCCTCAGGCAGGGAGGAGGCAGTGAGGGTTAAAGCATGGTGCCTGCCTCTTCTCCAGCTCCCTGCCTTCAGCAGGGCTGGTTTTTTCCTATTAAATCAGCAAAGAGGAATGTGGGGCCAGGAGCTGAGCAGAGCTGGTTGGAAAGGTTACCTAAGTGAACCACGCAATTTTTTTCTCTCAACTTTGTTCCATCTTAAGGTAAAAGGTTCATGCAGAGGGCTATAAATTCCTGTCACATTTTGTTGTAATCTCTCTATGGTTTTATTACTTAAAATGCTGCACTCTCGAGACGGGGAATTTTCCAGGGGTTTGAGGCTGACACGGAGCCACATTTATATTGTGCTGAAGCTCCTCTGGAGTCTCCTTGAGACATGTGGCCGGCAAGCCCGGCGTGAAGGCCTTATCAGTCACTCCACCATGGAGTCAGCCCATGAATTATACGGGGAATGGAGGTGGCTCTGTGCGAGCGGGATTGCGGGGCCGCCGGGTGACAATAAACATGTCCCGGGAATGTGTCCTCCATCACTCAAGTTCAGATAGCAGATCTGGACCTTAACTACAGCTCCCCATCTCTAAATCTCCCTGTGACCTGAGCAGGAGATGGAGGTGAGTCTCAAGGATATCTGTCTGCAGGGAACTCGCAGAGGAAGTTTATAACCCGCGCGTGCCGCAGCCGCCGCCGCTCCCAGCACCGATCCCAGCACCGGAGCAGAGCGCTGGCTCTGGCCAGGAAGTGGAGCCAGGAATACTGGGACGCAGGGGGAGTCCTGCAAAACCTTCCAATGCTGGCAGAAGGTGTGAAACATCTCCTCGTGGCTTCTGCCTCCATGAACACAGGTGTGGAACGGAGCGGGGAGCGCAGGGGTGATGACCGGGGGCCATGGGGCTCCCTGTGCTCAGAGACTGCAGCACCTGGACCAGCAGCACCCAGACAAGCAGAACCAGGTGCTTCTGCAGCGCAAGGATATCCCAGCGGGAATTGTTCTCCATCCCGGACTCCCTTGTGCAGGTGACTGGCAGTTTGGAGTGTCAAGCCTGAGGATGAATCCCCTGCGACATCCCAGCGCTCATCTCTGCACAGAAGCCAAGCAAGGGCACGAGCCGGGGTGGCACCTGGCCCTTGGGCAGTGGCAGAGACCAAGTGGCTCCCACAGAGGCGAGAAATAAATCAATTAAGCCTGTTCCTAAATTAAATAATAAGAAGAAAGAGTCTAAATGCAAAGTGTTAATGAAGTAATGAAGGAAAGCGGCATGCTCAGTGCCACAGCTAAATACAGCCATTAAAATCCGTAACCTCTGTAAAATTTGTGATAAAATTACAATTTAATTTTATAAAGATAATTTATTAACTAATACCTCATTGCACATGTTAATTGCTTGTGCTTAAATAATAGTAATCTTGATTGCTCTGTGGTCATTAAACTTTTTTTTTTACATACTGTTTAACTGACCGTTTTGTATGTGGTTTGGGGAGAAAAAAGTAATTATTGAAGTCTAAAGCACTGAGTTAATTTCTAATGAAAGGATAATTTTATTCCAATGATTTTACATTTAATTAACTAAAGCTACATGCAATGTGAAGTTCTAAGGCAGTGCTGATTCATCTGTGCACTGGACAGGAGGCGTGTGACTGCCCCGGTCCCAGTGGGCACCAGCAGTGGGAATGAGGGGATGGAGCAACCCCACAAAGCAAGGCTGAGACATTGTGTGTGTTTTTGTGCTGTGCTGACATGGAGGTTGGAGCTGAACTGGGAAGGGTCACCACCTTTCACTTTTGGTTCAGGTCAGTTTTTGCATGTAAAAGTTCTCTTTGATACAAAATGCCAGAAAATTCCCCAAAAGAAGCACTGAACTGCAAGCAGTCAAGAGCAAACAGCGGCACTTTTTAAATCACTCCCACCCTGTTCACTTTACATTTGCTGCCAGCTCACCTGTTCCCACACGTGTGTGGGTGCTGGGACACGTGGCTGTGCCAGTGCTGCTGTGGCTCTCCTGGCAGGGCCGGGCACGGGCCGGGCACTGCGGGGCAGCCGGCGAGCAGCGCTCCATCGGTTATGTGCTGTGTCGTGTAGGTGTTCCCGTGCTGCAGGGGAAATGCTTGTCAGGGTATTGATAAACAACAGATCTGTGTCAGTGCAGATGCCTTTTTAATGGTGTGTCCTGAGGTGCAGACATTAGGGTTATATCCTCCTGCCTCCCAGCCCTCCGCACAGCAATCACTCCTCCTCAAGCAGAGCGAGGGCTGCCACCGCCCCTGCTTCCCCGCCTTATTAATGCATCTCCCTCTCACTAATGCAGACAAGAAAAGACAAATCTGGAGCCCCACGTGCACAGGGGGACCGTGAGGGGACCGGGGGGCTGCACAGTGCAAAATAAAAGTTCAGATTCTGTTGTGACCCTGGCACCGGGGCACAGGAACCCAACACACACCTACAGCAGCACCACGAACCATCCGTCATGGGTAGGACTGGCACAGGCTCCTCTGCCCTGCAAAGCTCCTGACATTCCCACCTCCTGAGAGGTTACCAGCCTGGGACTGGGGGCTTTTGGGATACTGCTAAAGTCCTCATTAGCTGAATGAAGGACTATCCATGAGAAACATTCAATCTGTCTTGAAGGGCTATTTAAGTCTTTTGAAATCCTTGTGATGATGGGGGAGAGCCCGGTGTGGGCACAGCCCACAGCAGTCCCAGGGCACAGCTGCACTCTGCCTCCCCTGGGATCACCCTGGGATCCCTCAACAATGCTGCTGCTCCTGGGGTATCTCCCTGGCCAGGGGCCCCTTGCCCTTAGAGCAGCCTGTCCTCTGGGGCTGCATTGCAGGACAATTCACTCTTGATGTGAGTGTACCCTGATGACTTAATTATTTATGAGGGATGTTTTGTCCTGGATTTACAACTAATGCAAACAGATGTTGCCAGACCAAGGTGGCTCTTTTTGCTGGATGTTGATGGATACTTACAGCAGCAGAGCATTACTGGCCATGGCTGTGTCTGCGTGCAGTGGGCAGCACATCTGCCCTGACCACAGAACCCTTCTGCTCACCATCAGCTGACCTCAGAGCTCCTTTCCTGCCACACTCACTGCACTGCTCTACAGTTACTTGACTTTGGCTCTGTATGAGGTGCTCGATCCCAAGGCTCAGTCGCGTGTGAAGCCTGGCCAGGTTTGCCCACCTCGTGCTGTGTCAGTCCCAGGTGTGCTCCTGTCTGTCCCCTCTGGCATTCCCACGTGCTGGGACAGAGGTACTGGTTTTGTTTCTGTCTTCCTGAATTGTTGGTGCTGTCCCAGCTGCTGCAGCTCTCAAAGGAAGGTGGGGATTTGTGCTGGGCCATTCACAGAAGGGCACCCCAACAGCTGAGTCTATTTTACATGTCCTGGTACATCAGACCTTAAATCCTTTATTCACAAAGAAACACTCAGGTTTAGAGCACTTGCCCTCTCATCAAGGAGAAACAAAGCCACAGTTTTTCTGACTAATCCCAACTGGACAGCAGAGCTCAAACTTAAAATATTCATGATTTAGCCCAGAGTATACATTTCTCAAAAATATATTAGCTGTAAGAATATTAGCCCCAGGAGTCACAGGGAAACCAGGAACCTTGCCACACTGTGTATCAACTCTGCAAAATGTTGTGATTCTTTGAGAAAAATCTCTCTTAGCTATGGCTTGCAGGATTTAATATTCTGCCCATTAGCAGAACCAAGCACCACCCTTAGAGCACACATGCAAATAGCAGGGGAGAACAGAGGAAGACAATAAAACTGGAAGCAGCCTTTGGAAGGGCAAATAAATAATTGGATTGCAATGTGAAAGTGTTTTCCAGTTTGATGGGCATTTCCTTTTCACTGAAAATACACCAGGCTGAATGGCTCAGTGGGTCCCACACACCTCGGAATGGGCCTGGCCAGCTTGTGCTCTCGATAACAGTGGGTATCATGGAGGTACATAAAAACATAGTTTATTGTTAAATTAAGTGTCCTGTTCTTGAAAACAACCCTTAAATTTAACATTCCAAGGCTGCTGCTGTTTATTTGCACTCTCGGAGCGCTCTCGGTGCTGTCCACTCAACTACTCGAGAAATACATTGTAATAAAAATAAATGGACAGTTTGGGTTTCTCTAAAATTAAAACAGAATATACAGCAGCCTTGCACTCCTGCCTTGCACTGAGGTAGCCTGTGATAAAGTCACATTGTGTCAGAGATGGCAAATTATGCCTGCTAATTACTTACTGGAATTTCAGATTTGTCCTTACCATAATTAAAAAGGTGTCACTTTATTAGAATAGGGCTGGAATGATGGGGCTTGGAGCAGTGGAGGAGATTTCTGGTTAGAGATAATTACCAGTGATGTATTCCTTTCCCTCACTGCCGTTTTTGCTGCATTCCCCCCATTACTGTGTAATGGATGGCTGGCACAGCTGCCCGGGAGCTCAGTGTGGGGAGCACCCGCCCAAGGGGCTTCCACCGCCAGCCCCCACCCTGCTGGCACAGGGCAGGCCCAGCTGGGTGTGCTGGTCACATCCCCACTGATTTTACTGAGGCTTCATCTGGGGATACAGCAACAGAGAGGACGAGCCGGGGTCAGTCCTATTTCAGGGTGCCCCCTCTGCCCATGGGGTCACTCCAGAATTTCCCTGGCAAGCTTCCAGACGCTGCCCTGCAATGCCTGCTGCTCCCCAGGGCCCCTGTGCCCTGCAGACCCCAAAGGGGCTGCTGTGCCCTCCACCCCCTCCTGTCCCCCTGCAGCTCCCACAGCGAGGGTCGGTCCCAGCCCCACCCTGAGCTCAGACAGACACACCATTTATATGCATCGAAATATCCCTCTGTTGGCAGAAGAGACTTGAACCTGTCGAGGGCAAACTCGAGTCTCTCCCAGGGCCTGGCAAAAGAAAATAGCAGCATTTAACCGCGATGAAAGTCACAGCGTAAACAGGGATGCAGGGAGAATAATTGCATGGCTGGAGTGCCTGGCTCCATGTTATCATTACACATTGGATTCCTGGTCTGTAAGTACAGGGATGGCGTGAACCCCCGCAGAAGATGAAGGTTATAAAAGAGGCATTACTGGGAAAGGTCAGCAGGCTATTCAAACATGGAGCAGTTGCAATCCGCAGATTCAATACCCAAAGCTATTTGCAGGGCTTGGAGAGGCAGGAGGAGTGGGAGAGGCAGACACTCACCCACTTGCTACAGGAACAGGGAGGCTCCTTGTGCAGCAAACTCACGAGCAGGCAGAGGGAGGATGTGTGTCTGTTCAGCCCTGACTGCCTGTGGGCCTCACCAGCAGTGCCCCTTGCCCCAGGGGTGCCAGCAGTGCCACTTTGCCACCAGCACCACACCAAACTCCTGCAGCCACGCCTGGAAATAACCAGGCCAAGCACAAAGGGCAAGGCAGGTCTTCTGTCTTGATCCCACCGCGATCTGGCTGCAGACTGTCATCAGTGGGATCTCTGATCCAACACATCTGGACAGTTAAAATGTCTTTTCCTTTCAGGAGAGACCTCCTTAGGCTGAGCACAGCACTGCAGCCCATACGCTCCACGTCTGGGGTACCACAACACAACATTCCTGTGGCTGATGGAGAGACCCATCAGACTCCACATTTTTATAAAAGATGGTTTGGTTAGCTCATGAGGCACCATCATTATTGCCAAAGGGTTTTGCTCTCCAAGCCTGTGCTGAATATTGTATTACTTTGCCATGCTCAGAAACTAAAATTACAACAATTTAATTTTGAATACGGTGGCATTATTACCATTTGTATTTGCCATTTCATAAGACTTTTCATTTCAACTGCTTTGCTTTCCTGTCAAGAGGAAAAACCTTCAATCTATCGGCTTTTACCAGAGAGGGAACTGTGCTGGAGTGTAATGCAGTATTGTATATTTCTTCTCTAATGCTCTTTTGAACAAAATCATCTATTTCATCAACAGTATATCAGCGGTGACCAAAGACCATTAAATAATGCATCTCACTCAGGAGCAGTGGAGCAGGGAAAGGGCTCTGACCTGTTTTAAACCTTATTACTTTCTTGCATTATGCCCCTCACTGCAATCTTTTTGTTTAAGTGATTTCAGCTGAGGCGTTGCTTCCTGCCTTAAAACACACAGCAGACGTTATTGCTGAGCTGGTTGGACTCAGCCTCAGCATTTCCCATCCTACACCAAAACCATGTGCATGAAGCTTTGTTAACCTCACCAAACATACACCAATACATGTATGTGTCAGGAGCTGCCGTGAATAACATCCCTCTTTATTTTGGAACTTGCTGGCCGAGACTTTCCATTTCATTCAGACCTGTGGCTTTATCTCCCAGCAAAAGTTTGGTGCTTGCAATGAGAAAACCCAGGGCTGGTAAAGCAGGCAGGGAAATCAATCTGGAGTGGGACAGCCAAGCCAAAGAACACACAGTTGCAACAAGCAGAGGAGTCTGGACTGTGCTGCAGACTGGGATGGGAGGTTTGAAGAGCTGGCTTCCCTGTGAGCCCTGTGCTGGCTGTGCCTGGAGGAGCTTGGTGGCACCAGCAGCCCCTGCCTGTAGAAAAGGCTCTGCCCAGCCACGACTACCACGGGCAATGCATCACGTTCCACGTTCTCCCCAGCAGATCCCACACCCAGGGGTGCTGTGCCCCACAGGGGCAGAGGGCTGGCCCCAGAGCTGCAGAGTGTGGCCATCCCCACACTGTCGCTGCTCAGAGGTGAAGACCCCCAGGGCAAGTGGTGGTCTGTGCCTGCTGGTGGGCTCAGCCCAGCCCTGTGGTGCCCAGCACCATCTGCCCCTGCTTTGGCTGATCTCTGCTGAAGGACGTGAGGTGGCACAGGGACAGCTGACCCGGGCAGCAGGGACAGCCCTGGTGGGGCACAGGGGGACCCACCTGCACTGTGCTCGTGGTTGGCACCACGTGGCAGCTGGGCTGAGGTGCAGTGCTAACAGCTGGGGTGCAGCTTTGCCTCCCCCAGCCCTTGTGAAGCACTATCCCCCACCAGCCGGCGAGCAGAAAGCCTGAGAGACTTACAATTACATTTTCTCACTAGTCTAATGAGGTGAGAGACAGACAGAGGAGAGAGTTCCCTGGGCTAATTTTCCAGCCAGCAGCCACTGCATTGCTCCTGTACTGCGAGAGAGGCAGAGGGAGAAATGACTCTTCCAGATTAGAGGCTCTTGCTGAAGGCATTCCGGAGCATATTCCTCCAGGACACTACGGCAAAAAAATGGAGATGACAAACCATTTTACTACGTTCAGCTGGAATAAAGTAAGCCACAAATAGAACCATGTGGTGCTGGGGGTGCACTGATTGGGAGAGAGTACCTGGGGAGAGCAGGGAGTGGAGCCTGGCCTGAATCACTGCACACAGAGCTCTGCTCAAGTGAGGAAGGCAGCAAGTCAGCATCTGAACAGGGGGAGGAATTAGCTGAGAGGGAAGGAGCATTGCATTTGTCTCTCCAGCTAGTGAACAATTTGTTATCATGGAAATGTTAGCAATGGAACAGTCACTGCCTGGGGAACAGCACGGGGCTGCAGAGGGCAGGTGCTGGAAGAGGAGGGCTCTGCCTTCCTCCCAGAAACACTGGGTTCTTCAAACCAGAGGAACCCCGAGAAACCCCTCCTTGTACCTGCAGGGAACATGGAGAGAGGGCCCCTTTCTTCATTCCTGCTCTCCATGATCTTGTGCTGGATTCACATAAGCTCAACATTTGACTCTTTAGAGGTTCTCTAACGGCTTTGGTTGAGCCCAATGGTGGTGTGTGCTGCCTTCATATCCCTGGTCTCAGTACACCAAACACACTTCCAGCATACCCAGATGGACCTGAGAAACCTGAACTTCCTAATCTGAGTCAGGAGGAAGAGTCAGTGAAATCCCTCTTCCATCACGACCATGTTCAGCACGTTCACACACACATACATGTTCATGGATGAGGAACGTTCCATCAACCAGTCCCCAAAAAACACTGGAATGCTCCCATTTGCCTGACAAAATCCAGCCAGTCTGATCTATCCTTAGCCATCCCCTGTAGTGTTTGGAGCTTGTAGTCAGTCCTGAATTTGCTTTAGGCTGAGATCAGGTCTTGGTTAAAAGTGTGTGTGCAGGAGGCACTCTTCCCTCTCTTATTCGAAAGGAGCTCCTTTAGAAAGCACTCTGTTGCTGTGCTCATGCAAACCAGGAAGAGATCTGTCAAATATCAAATACGAATTTTGTTGCTGAAGCTCTTGGAAAATTGACAGGTAGCATGCAAGCAAACATTAAATCAATAACAGCAAATTTCCCCCGGGAAACTTGTAGTGTTTTCTCATAAAAATCTTTAAATCCTTAAAGAACCCACGAAAGGTTTACACACCTCGTGTTGGTTAATCTGGTTACCTCTGCATTGCTCAGTGGCTGATCAGGGTGTAATACCCAGTGCTGATCACCCAGCAGTGAGTGTAACACCCACTGCCCCCGCGCTGATGTATTGTAGCTTTGTTAGTCACTGTGGCTCCTTGGTAAATTCATTTGGAGTCCTCCGGGGTTTTAAATCTCTCATTTGGCCAACAACGAGGTCTGAAAAGATTGCAGTTCATTTCGACCCACAGTGGATGGAAGGCTCATTTACTGGCTGCAGGCAACTCAATCAGGCCGGGCGCTGATGAGTGAGTGACTTGTTCAGACCGCTAGTCAATATGTGTCTGCTGTGATAGAATGTCAGCATCTGCTGCCTGCTCCTGTCTCCCACTGCTCTGGCTTTTTTCATTTGGCCTGATCAATGTTATTAAAAACACCTAGGAGTTCCTTAACTGCTCTGCCACTTGAGGCTTTTCTTTCTTCCTTTTTTTTTTAAACACAACTTTGTATTATCTGCAAACATGTGCAGATGATGTACGTGGATTGATTTTTTATATGAGTGTGTGGGATGGGGTGTGTGCATATGCTTCAGCACATGACTTGTGCACAGGAGATGGTTCTGCAGTTACAGCACCCTGGTTTGAGGTTCTTGTGTGTGTTGCCCTGAAGCAGCTCAGACTTAAAGCGTTTGCAAACATCTGCTAATTATTATTTGTGAATAAAGCTTCAAATGTAAGCATGCAAAAAATAATACACCTTCTCTAAATTGAAGCGAGGACACCCAAGTGGAATCAGTGACATGCTGTGGACACCCACACATTAAAAATCAGACTGCTGTTCCAAATAAAGGAGAGATAGAGCTTAGGTAAACAAGCAGAGGGTTAAAATCCCTTTGCATGACAGGTCTGAAACATAAACATCATTTGCAGTGCCCTTGGCCAGCCCACCCAGTCCTGCCCAGCAATCCATTTCCTGGGGACTAATGACACACCATGGCACAGGAGGGTCAGCCACCAATTGCACAAAAAACGGAAAACAGATACACCACTAAAGGTTTCAATCTGTCTGCAGAATGTGCACGGTCCTGCAGGAGCTGCACCGTCCCAAGGTGCAGGAAGGGGAATGCTGTGCCCTCTGGGCAGTCCCCAGGCTTTGCATCGTCCAGAAGAGAGGATGAAGGGACAATCACAGAGTCACTGAAACATTTTGGTTGGAAAACAGCTTTAAGATCATCAAGTCTGACCATCAACCCAGTGGCTCCAAGGTGCACCATGTGCCTTTGGCCACGCTGAAACAGAAGCACCACAAGGCCGGTGGCAGCGAGAGAAGATGGTCCCTCCTTATCCGTGAGGAAATCTTGCATGGCTGGAGTGTTTGTGGGTAGGTAACAACATCCACCCGACAAAAAGAGCATGGCATTTGGCTTCAAGTGCTTGGCTAAGAGCCTGTGGGGAGCTCCAGGGGACATCAGCTGTGGGGATGCTCTCCTGCTCAGTTCATGCCATGGACAGGCGGTGGGGAACGTGAAAGGGGTTGAATGCTCCTTGTGACTGTCTCTCCTCCCTGCTCAAGAGCTAGACTGAACCCTGGGGTAATAAATACAGCTCCTTTGATTTTACAAAGATCTTATTCCAGGCATCTTCTCCACCTAAAATCCTTTCTAAATGAGTGCTATGATCAAGAAAGCAAGGAAAAATATGGGGGATTTTATGCCAGGTGACTGTAAAGGCTTTGAATGATAGAAACCTCTGCTGCCCCATCCATGTTTGCCCCATCAGTGGATTTTCCTCCTCCACTCTCCACAGACAGAAGATAGCTAAAATCTTGACCATCCTGTGCTGGCTATCTTGCCCTGAGGAGAGTTTGCCACAGGACCTGGTGCTCGGAAGCATGACCTGAGCTGACCTTCACTTCTGCTGTTCCATCCCACAGGCTGCAGCTCTGCCCAGCTTCCCCAGGCCTCATGGTGCCTGCACTGCACAAAGGAAAGGCAAGGTGATCTGCTGTGACCTGAGGACATGCTTCAAAATCCACCCATGCTTCCATCCCTACCCCCTTCCTCTGCAATGTGGCATCCAAAATAGATACCAAGAAATGACCTGCCAGGAAAAAAATGGAAGCCTATAATTATGTTATTGAAAACCTGTTCCATACTGTATTATTTAAGGTTATTTTATTATGATGTTGAGATGAGTTTCTTAAAGAAGAAACTCTGGGTTTATTGCGCTCCTCCCGGAGAGGAGCCCTGGGTGATTTGATAGCCTATTTGAACAAGAGGGATGCTTTACGAGCCCCTATAAAAACTGATGACCCCACTCACATTTGTATTTAATGAAATAAGGAGGAGCTTTCGTTATGTTTTCAATAACCTTCACTGCTCTTTCCAACCTGCCTCAAATAAAAGCCAGAATCTGCGTGTTTCTGTGCTGAACCCTGGCTGTCCATAAGGAGGGCACGGGGGGTTCACCCTGGCTGGTGAGCTGTCCTACCATCCCTGTGTGCCTGCAGTGCCTCTGCCAGGGCTGTGTCCTGCTGATAGGGATGGTGGGATGGGTGAGAAGTGATGTCATATTGGGGGAGGATGGCTGGAAGGAATGTTGAGCTGGGAGAGGGCTCCAGTCGTCATCTGCCTCAGCCTCCCAGGCACCAGTACACATTTTATTTCTAAGTATCTTCCTATACACAAAATCAGGCTTTTGCATTACACAATTTTGGTCTGTCATAAAACATTTAATCTCTCTGAAAAGTTCTAGTGCTTGGATTCTTCTCATTACATTAAATAATTGCCGCTGCTGGAAGGATCAGAGGCTGTGCCTGCAGCCAGTGGCACTGCCTGGCCCTGGCTCTCCTGGTGGGAGGTGAGCCCAGCAGTGGCACTGGGGACAGTCCCCATGCTGACAGCACAGGGGGACACAGCCCCACGTTCAGCAGAGCAGCTACTAATGCTGTGGTCTTCTAAAAAGTGAGGCCTAATTAACTGTAATCGATGGGGCTTTCTCCGTGGAGTTGTCCAGATTCGGGCTGTTCCCTGCAGCCAGTGCCCAGTGAGGTTAATTTGGGATGAGTGAAGAAGAGGAGGAGCTGTGGTGGGGGTGTGACTCGCTATCACTGTGGTGTCACTGTGTGGCCACTGTGTCTGCCACGTCCCACACTGCACGAGCTGCTTTCTCCCCCAGAGCTTTGAGATCAGGAGGGGGAACCTGGCAGGGTTTATTAAAGCACATCCAAGCCCTCCGACTTGCATTTGCATTCACAGTTTGATGTAGATGCCACATCAGCAGATGCCTATGAATAAGCTGGAGCAGGGTTATAGCATCCTGGTGGTGCAGTGATTCAGTGTGATGCCTCAGCAAGCTGTTCTGTAATGGGCTGCAAGGCTCATTTTTACGATCATTGGAATGTAAAGGGTCAGAATCTTAATCTCCTAATACTGTGTTTTTAACAACATTTACACTTTAACATATTGAAAAATCTCATCTCTTTCTGCCACCCAACATGACAGCACAATTCAAAGCGATCAGTGCAGCAGTATATTTTGGTATTTTAAACATAAATCAACCTGGCTGAAATATTTTTTTCACTTCCAGTACTTCTGAAAACCTGGGAGTTTCTAACTTTAATGTTTCTTATTTGCACCTTTGTATTCAGTGGAGTCTCCCACCTGAATAATTCAGCAGCATCAAAGACAGCACAGAATGAAGGACCCAGTCCAGCACCCAGCACAGACACAGTGCTTTTTGGGCCATTGCAACAGTAAACCAGTACTCGAGGAGTTTGGGAAAAAGTTTGGGAATGCAGGTACAGAGAGAATTAAATTCTGTATCACCCCACAAAACTAAGTGACAGGTAATAGGAACACATCAGGAATAAAAAGTGGTTTTGTTTTCATGAAACCTTCGGGATTGAAGGGGAGTTGGGTTTTTTCCAGAATTTGCAAATCTTACACAAACCATTCAGCCCAGGAGCCCCTACTCAGTGCAGGGGTGGCCTCTCCTCCCAGAATAAATAGGTTTGGTTCATCTCTGAGATGTGGAGGGGGGGAAAAAAAGAAGGAAGGGACTGTTAGGGCTTCCTCATTAGTGATGTCTACCCTCACAGTATCAGTCTTTGCTTCTTTTCTGTGCCTTTTTCCCTTCTGCACATGAGCTTTGGAGGTCGGGGTCTGCTCAGGCTGGAGCACCACACACAGGACCTCTGCTCCTTCCCACAGCTGCTGCCCTGCACTGGGACAGCCTGGCCTCGTGTCTGACTTTCTATTTAATTAGCAGTTCCTTAACAAGTTTTGCTATTTGCTGGCCTAGATTTCTCTCCGCTCCCACGTGAGAAGGGAGCTGGGCATATGGGCTGAACCACAATGATTTGATTCATGGTCTGAAATCATCATTGAACAAGTGTCACAACATGGCATTAGATTAAGAACTAAAGCGATGGGCTATGGTGAGTCTGTTCATTAGTATTAATAGAGCTTAATTAGGCACAAGCATGGTGTTGCAGGGAAATGTGAAGGTGGCTGCAGTTTTCAGGGTGGGAAAAAAAAAGGTGTTATTCATTAAAGGTGAAAGAAGCCCATAAGCCTTGTGCCTGCCTCTGAATCCCAGCACAATTCAGGCTCAGAAGTGGCCTTGCTGCCCCAGGAGCACAAAGGAGTTAAGGACTGGATCATGTTAAGGAGCCAAAGAGAGGAATGGAAAGTCCAGACTAAACCCATGAAATCTGGAGAAAGTCCTGACCTTTGTACAGGGGACTGTCTCACAGAGAGAGCCATTCAACTCTGACCTGTCTTAACGGAGGAGAGGACACGTCAGATCAGCTCTTCCAGTCCCCGGGGAGGGGTGTTAGGAGGGAACAGTGCTCCAAGAACCAAATGAGGGAGAGAGACAAAGGGACAGGAGCTATCAGTGCCTGCAGGAGCCAATCTCCATGTGGCACTGGACCAGGTAGCTCTGCCAGGGCTGGGGCTATTTTGCAACCAGGGTAAATATCCATGGATGCATTCAATGCTTTTGTAATGGTTTCAGTTCTTTCCTTATCTTCAGTATCCTCCCTCTTGCACCAGTTCCCCTCTATTCATGCTGCTCTTTGCTTTATGGTTCTTAGGCCATTTTGCATCTCTCCCCATTTGGCAACATTAAATTTTATTTACCATATGTCCCTTCTGCTACAAAGATGATAAAATCCTTTGGATTTTTGTTGTGCTGTTGCAAGCTCATTCGGCACTCACCTCAATTTAGTGTCCTCAGCAAGTGGAGCTGATTTGTTGCTGTTCTTCACAGAGGTCCAAGCTGGGACACTGCCAGGCTGTGCTGCAAACCTGCACTCGACCACTGCTTCTTTCCCTTTGCCAGACACCATCCTCTCAGGAGGTCTCCAACACCTCCATGGTGGCACAGAGCATCGTATGGACTTTTGGCAAAAGGGACAAGAGAACTGCCAAGAAAATCCTTTGTACATGGTTATTTTCCCTCTTTTGTTCATATTCTGTTGAAAATATCTCCCCTTGCTGATTATTCCAATCAGTGCTGTTATACCTGGGGTTAATGTGCATTTCAAAGAGCCCATAATGGCAGAAAAGTGGACACACAACCCAGGATTAATATCCAGGGACAGATGGACTTTGCCCTTATTCTGCTCTGACTGTGGTGGGCTGGGCTGCCAAGGAGGCCCCTCCCAGCCACGTGGAGCCTGATCCCAGCTGGGAGGAGGAGAAATACACCTTTGGATCCCACAACAGAACTTATGGCAGCCAAAGGCACCAAGTTGGAGCTGGGGCGTGCTGCCCTCTGCCTCTACACCCACAGACATCTGCATTTCAGGCCCTGCGGTTGCCTGGCAAAGGCCCATCTTGCCCACTTTTACCAAAGCTCATGCTTCCCTCCAGTTCTGTGTAAATTAAAATGCATCAGACCATTTTAGCACGAATGAATGAAATTCAAAATGCTGGTACACTGGGCTTTGCTGCTACATTCAAATCCAGCTGGAAACAGCAGCTTAAAATTGTTTCCACCTTCAACCACATCAGGAGGTGATTTGGGGATCGTCAGTGGAATACTAATACTTACTTCTAGAAGTCTTATAATTTTAAGTAAGTGAAGGGGCAGAGCTTAAGGTGCAGCTAGCTCTGTTTTTAACAAAATAGTAATCTCTCACTTTCATAACATCTTTTGATTCAAAGGGGCTCAAACTGAGGTCCTCATCTTTCTAAGACCATCGCGCAGCCAGAGCCGGGAACCGCGGCCAAGGCGTGCTGGACTCAGGAGGGCTCTGCACGGACCACTGAGCCCATTTGCATGATTGTCCTGTGGGGTAAGGGCTGAGCTGCCACATCACAGGCACCTTGCACTGACTTCTTCTTCCTAAGAACGGCCTGTTTTGCAAACACTGCAAGTGTTGTTGCTGCTGGATGAGGACACTAGAAACTGAAGCTCTGAGCTGCTGCTGCCCCTGCTCGGACCCCTGGCCCCGGTCCCTGGGGGTGCTCCCTTTGCTCCCTTCTTGGTGCCTGAGGGGTCTGTGCAGAACCTGACCTCTCTGTGCCCGCTGGCTTGGCACAGCCCTGTCCTGCTCCAAGCAGAGATGCCAAGGACTGATGGGTTGGTTTGGGCCATGGGCCCACCTCTACCTGTGTGGGGCAGGGCAGGGGCCTCAGTGGGGTGACATGTGGCCCCGGTGCGGCCGGGGAGGTGTCCCTGCCATCATCCCCATGGGACTCCTGCTGCCCCAGCCCCACCAGCCCCCACTGCCCATCTATGGAGAACCAGACTTGAAGAGAGCTCAAATTAAAGGTAAGTAATTTCCTTTTTTCCTACCTTGAAATTCCTATTGATTTCCTACCTAAATAGAAATTCCTATTGATTTTGTGTCTGTTCATATTAGTATGTTACCTTGTCACCTTTTGTTTGCCATATTATGTTGTTTTACGTGTTGGTGTGTTCGGGAGTGCCTGGTGGCACCGTGTCCCTGCAAGGTGCTCTCCAGACCCTGTCCCCCGGGTCCGGTCCCGTCCCGCCCGCGCTGTCCCGGCCGCGGAGCGAGGGGCACTGCGCGCACTGGCTGCGGTCCCTCGGGGGGAGCGGAGGGGACCCCACTGCCCAGGACGAGCTGAACTCCCACCTCAGCTGCTGGCACCCCCTCGGTGCTGTGCTGGCCCCGGCTCTGGGCTCTGCCGCGATCCCCTTACAGCCCAGCCGGCGCTGGCCCCGCGGGCACAGCCAGCACGGCTCCCGGCGCTGCTCCCCCGGCTCCGCAGGGGTTATTTTTGTAACGTCGTTTCCTTGTGAAAGCTGCTGGCTGTTTAGAAATCCTGCAGCTAACAGCCTGTTGTGGTCCTCACATCTCCGCTGGTCAGACAAGTATCTTCCCCCTGTCCCTGGCGTCCTCTATTCCTCACACCTCACTGAACAGGCACTGCCACGCCGAGACCTCTGACCGAGTTGTCAAGGTGACGAGTGCTGTTATCCTAAAGCACTTATTTCACATACATGGTATTTTGTCCCTTGCTTTTATTGAAATACAGAGGAGAGACCAATTATCTTCTAATGGTTTGCACGGCTTTCTTCTTCTCTTAAATGGGAGCTAATGACAAATGGTTTAGGCAGGGTGTCATTTTTTCATGGGGAGCTCTTGGGTGTCCCCTGCTTCCCAGGTGTCCAGGGGCACAGGGCAGCTCCTCTCACCTGCTCTCCTTGCACAGGCATTGCCACCAATTTTCTCCTCCCTGTTCAACCCCTGTAAAATTAACACATTTTCCTAAATGCCTGAGTGCTGGAGTCCTCTGTGCTTCAGGCAGGAAGGTTTTAGAGGTGCCAGCAGCGTGCAGGGCTCCCTGGGGGTTTGCCATGGGAAGGGAGGGCTGTGGGCAGCAGCTGAGGGGTATCAGGATGGGCCAGGGGTCTCGAGTTGTCCCCCAGCCACATGGCTGCCTGACACCCCAGCCCAGCTGCTGGAGCTGGGTCGCACAGCAGCAGGTACAGCTTGTCCCACATCTCCCTCACAGGAAGAGGCACATTAAAATGCTGATATAATGCCAGTCTTAAGCCAAATAATGAAGAAGAGGCTCTTTGCTGCTGCAGCACGGCTCCAGCTGAGGTGCACTGGGGGAACAGTCAAAGCAGCAGCTCTCACGTAAAAGCAGAGTTAGAGGTTGGGTTGTAAAAGCAGATGGGGGTCCAAGTGGGTTGATTCCCTCCCCATTGGCTTCCTTCTGTCAAGCACGGACCCCCATGGCATACGGAACATACCTCTTCCCACCCGGACTGGAGTTTCATCCACCAATTCCTGCTCTGGGAGCACCTGAAGCTCAGCAGCTTGAGTGTGTGTGAGCTGTGAGGCAGCTCCGCTCCTTCCCAGCGCTGTTATTGATGTGCTGTGTCTCGGTGGATTAGTGAAGGATGTGGTATAAGCCAGAGGGTTTCTCTTGCCTTCAAGCCTGCATTACCCCGTCAGGAACAGAGGTTTCACTGGCACCTGATAAGCCACATAAAACAGATAAATACTGGGGAGATGCTGTGTGTGAACACAATCGGTCTTGGCAGTGACGTGATCCCTGTGTAACAGCCTGGCAGGTACCTGCAGCTTTGTTTTTTGCAGGGAAAAGGCAAGTTGTGTGGAACAGCTCCAGATCTGAGTTATGTAAGGCAGGAAATTGTGCATCTCCATATCATATTCCAAGAGGAATGTGCAGTTTCACCGCTACAGACCCACAAAAGTGGGGACATTTTGACTCAGGCATTGGCTTGGGAAGAGGCTAGAATTATTTTTCCATTTGAAAATATGGTTTCAGTGAACTCGAGATAGAGGAGATCCACTTCTGCATGCAAGTTGGAGAGACTGGGTGACCTCAGTGCTTGCACAGGAGACCAGGAGTGTGTCCTCACCACATACCCCCTCCGAGTGCTGTGGTATTTTCATCCTTTCCCATACTGGGACATCACAGAAAAATCCACCTGCATATTGTTTATCTTGTTTTGTTGTGAGTAAAGATGCGGCCTTTAACTTCCTGTAGATGTAGTGGTTTGGTTAATGTCTGGGTAACAGAGGGAGGGGATGGGGGCATGGCAGTGTTAATGGGAGAACAGCTCATTTATAGTTCCAGCATGCTTTATGACATCAAAAGAGCATTGAGAGAATGCTTGGGATAATGTTAATTAGGGCTCAGAAATAAACGCTTTGCTTGCTCATTAATTGTTATCTCTTTGTTGTGCTCATTAGAAAGTGATTCCTAGCAAGGAGCTGCTAAAGGTTGTGCAGCTGGAAGGGGATGTGCTACTTGGGTGGAGGATGCCAGGCAGCCCCATCCAAACCTGGTCCTCGGGGTAGGTGCTGGGGGACACCTGGCAGCCAGGGTGTTGTGGGGAGGGGCAGTGGGATGCGAGAGGCTTGGGAGAGCACCATCAATGCAGGGCACAACAACCCCTGCCCCTACCCCTGTTATCAGCCTTGCAGGGAGCAGCTCTCTTCTCAGGAAAGTTTTCTTGTCTCAGCCATTTCTGTAGATAATGTGAAAATACACTTTGGAAAATTGAATCATAAAACTGTGGTGTAAATCCTTTTAAAAAGAGATCAAAGACCAAAATGCTAATAAGGCTGGGATGGGAATAAAATCCAGACGCTTTACCAAAGTAGAATAAAAATAAAGGAGGCCTACAAAGAGAATAACAAATTAAAAACAAGTTTAAAAAGAGAAATGGAGAAAAAAGATTCAAAACAACCAAAAGAGAAAACCCTTAAAGCAAAGGCTTTCATGTGCCCAGTGCAGGCGTGGCCGTTGATGCAGCTTCCAGAGGCTCTTCACACACTCCAACCCCCCGACTAGGGCTCGGCTCCCTGGCACCCAGCCCGTGCCACACTGTCAGGGGCAGAGCTTTGAAGGTTCCCTATTTCCCTCCAAACTGCTGGAACCTGTCGCCACCTAAACCATCTCAGTGAGAGAACTTCGTAACAGGGATCTTTATCGCTCTGCCACCTTCCCTGGGTTCTCCCAAGTTTCTCTGTAGATGAGGAACACCAGGCAGGGCACTGGGAGAACAACTGCACACGAAAACCAGGTGACATGCTCTTCTCAAATCCATGAATCACTTCCTTGGGGACACTCTGGGGAGTTGATTCAACCTGGCATTAGGAAAACACTTTTAAAACACACTGATCCCCTCTCAGCAGCTGGTGGGCTGGCACAGCTCCCCTGTGTTGTGCTCCCCACGAGGCTCAGACCCAATTCCAGAGGGAATTGAGTATTTTTCTTGGGGAGAGCAGCAGGTTCCTCATGCCAAGACAGAGCCACTTTCCAGAGGGGAGCTGTCAGGGCACATGGACACTGCTGTCCCTGGGGAGCAGTGGCATCGTGTCCCAGACAAGTGGTCAGTGGCGTGGGGGACACATCAGTGGAGACCACGTTAAAATCAGTGGGTTAGTCAGAACCTCATTAATCTCCTTGCTCCAAGCCAATTCCTCACTCTGTGCTCAGGGGGAAAATGATGGGGGAAACACACTCAGTAAATACTGGGATGCCAAACTCATATGCAGTGAGGCCACGCCCAGCGAAGGGTGGGGGGGCTCTGGGGGACCAGGTGGGGGAACGGGGGGGGCTGCAGGTCCCACCTGAGCAGGTTGTGTGGTGCCAGTGCAGACAGTGGCACCCAGCACGGAGCAGCAGCAGCAGCAGCACGTGACCACCCACATGGGCAGCGCTTTGCCATGGTGGCACATTCCTCTGCCCTGGATCCGTGGGGATCCATGGGGAGCCGTGGGGATCCATGGGGAGCTGTGGGGACCCAGCCCCGGGCAGAGCCCCCCGCTGCAGGCAGGGCCAGCAGCCGCCAGTGCTCACGGGAGGGAGG
>NC_045657.1:500000-577500 GCF_009829145.1 Chiroxiphia lanceolata | reverse complement strand
AGGTGGGGGGTTCTTGCCTTGCACTCCCCAGTCTCAGGGCAGCACGGAGCTCTGGGGAGGTGCACAGAGCAGCAGCACAGCCCTGCCCTGCAGCCCCTGCTCTGTCCCAGCGATCAGAGCCAGCAGGGAGAGCCCCCGGGCACGGGGCTGGTTGGGGGGGCAGCAGGGTGGGGGGACACACCCCAGGGGAGAATCCTGGTCCCCCACACCACGAGCCTGGGCTCAGATGATGCAGATCCCAGCCGGGGTGGGTGCAGGGCAGGGAGAGCAAAGCATCGAAATAAAAATGACCTCACCTGCATTATGGAGGGAATTGCAAAAAATCAGTCAAAATAAATGATTCTCTCATAGCCAAGAGGGTCTGCTTTCAAAACAATTAGCTCAAACATCTGCCTAAGCACCCATGCTGTTTTCATATAATTAAAACAAGTCTTCCTAATCCCACTGGACAGTCTTTAAAAACTGCTCATTTTCTGCATTATTTACAACAAGGAAGCAGCCAAATTCTCCCATTGGTCCTTGAAGGACGTTAAAAGGACCCCTCACCTGTCATCCTGACCTCTTATTTTGTCATATAAAGTAGGTAAAGGAAGCCTGTAATCTTTCTGGCACATTGAAACTGAATCTCTGCAGCTCCCAAGGCCAGCAGAAAGCCCGAGCAGCTCCCGGGGGACATTCCCTCAGCACCGAGTCTCCCTGGATTCCCCTGAAAACTGTGTGTCTGCCAGCCAGGGAAGCAAAGGGAAAGGACATTCTTGGTCCAAAAATGGCACCTTTTAAAACCAGGAAAGGATTTCTTCCACGGTGCCTTTGTGAACACCCATTTTCTGGGTTCTGTTTAAACCACAATGGTCTGTTGTAATTATTTATCAAGGTACGAATCATTAATGCAAAATTTCTGCAGGCCCTGAAGCAAAAAAAGTTAATAAAATATAATGCCACTAAATTAAACATTTTAAACTTTCACAATAGAGTAACTACTAAGAAAAAATAAAGGAAAATCTATGTCAAACAGAGCCTGATGAATAATTGTAATAAATAATGTATTTTTAAAGAATTTTTCATGAACATTTTTCAATGTCATTAATTATTTACAATTATTCACCATATAATTTCTGAGAAGAGTTTTCGGACTCTCACTTTTTTGCTGACAGTTTGTTCAGGTAATTAATATTCAGACATTTCCAGCCAGTGACTGTGCAATCTCTGGGCTGAGGGGGTGAGAGTTTCACCACTGGGTGCAGAGGATGTTCCTCAGGCTCTGCTCTCTCTCAGCAGCTCTACACTCCCACCACTCGTGCTCTGTGAGCTCTGCTTTGGGCTTTGGGACCCTGGGTCAGATTCACAACCTTATAGCCCAACCTGTCTGCCCATCCTGACCTTACAGCCCCCGGTGCTATCCTGCAGACAAAGCCAGAAGTGAACTTTGGATCTGTTGCCACAAGGTTTAACCAGCTGAACATGTGCCCACACAGGCCAAGTGAGCTGCTCTCCAGGAACTGAATCCCTTGCTCTCCTCAAACAAATCTGAGTGTCCCTTCATGTTTTACTTGTAACAGCTGTTAATTGCTTTGAACATTGTTGTTCTGCTCAGATTTGGTGCCCCTCTCTCCTCTGAATGCACCGCCTCTGGGTTGTAGAAGACTTTGAAGCCACCCTTTTTAATTGTAATTCAACTACTTGTGATATTTTGGTACCAATTAATATTGATTTTACAATTGGTTTACAGAGATGTTGTTTTATTACTAATATATTTAATGTGCAAATCAATAAGAACACTTGTTTGGCTCTCTCCCTAGAAGGTAATAAAATCAAATATCTCAAGAGTAAAATGCTATCTGATCCATAAATGGCAGCAGCAGATGCTTAATGTAATAGTTAAAGACTATGCAGCGTTCTTGGCACCTTCCACGCATTTTCCACACACACTGTACTAAAGTGACACTCAATAACTTGCTAGTTACAAAAAGTTTGGTAAATTTGTTGGCACCGTGTCAGCCTAAAGGAAGGCTTCAGTGTCAAGGAATGATGTTACATGGACAAAGCAGATATTCCTCACTGCTGCCTGGGCAGAGTTCCTTTGGGTTTCCCGAATGGAGATTCCATAGCAAAAGGCAAAAGCTCTTCATGTCTCTCCTGCTTCCTGAATCCCAGTGGATGGGGAACAGCTTTGTGGGAAAAGGCCCTAAAAGGAGAGGCAGAGGGGCTACTGCAGACTGACAGCTGTCCAGCCATTTCCAGGGATTTAAAGCTCTGCTGATGCTTTTGAAGAACAAGACCGAGGTGATTCTGATGCTTTGTCATAGGTTTCCTCTGGTACTTTTCTTCCCTTAGGTTTTTCTATTGAGTGGATTTGTTGGAAGCCAGGACTAGGTGGGGGTGAGTCTGCCCATCATCTCCACTCCACTCTGCAGGGAAATCTCCTGCTCCACACTCAGCCCTGCTCCAAACTGAGCCTCTCCTGGGCTGGGCATCTCAGCCCCTTCCAGCACAGCCGCCTGTGCTGCTGCCACAGCGTGGGATGAGGAGCGGAGCTGGGGGGAACAGGTGATCCCTGAGCAGTGTGGGGAGGGATGCTGAGATCCAGCCGATTGCAGAGAGTGAAAGATGCAGATCAGGGTGGGAGAAGAGAGCAGAGCAGTGCCTTGCATGTTCTGTCTCTGATTCCTGCAGGATCCCCAAGGTCGTGGTTGTTCCTGTGGTGTCAGTGGAAGGAGCAGCTCCACAGACGGGGGGTTTGTGACACGAACTAACAGCAGTCTCACCACAGAGAGGGAATTTACCTTTGGCTAGTGAAGATGATTTATGGGTGAGCAAATAATGAACTTGGCAAACAGTACATAATAAAGAGAAAAATCTTACACTTTTAATTAGCCAAAAATAAATGAGTGAGCATGGGGCTGAATCCACTGTCTCCAGACCTTGAGTTCTTCATCTTCTTCTGCTAGTCATGGTCTAATAAGCATATAGCAGTGTCCCCAAGTCTCACCAACGTGTCAGGCACGGGGGGCTCTGCAGCAGCTGAAGCACATTTGGGCATTCCCCACCTTGTGACCAGCACCCAACTTGTCTTCTGTTTCCACAGCCCCATGAGAGAAGGCCTGTTACTGCCCTAAGAATTATTACTGTTCTTAATAAAAGATGCAATTTAAGCGAATGTAAACATGTCCTCCTGTGTGCTCAGCACCAGCTGCCAGCAGCCCAGCACTCCCGTTCTCCCTCCATCATCTCTTGTCCCAGACAGGTGGAATGGGATGACTGCCATTGCAGGGAAGTCATAAAGTATAAAATGCTTCAGTTGTTCATGAAATGGAAATTTGAATGGCCAGAGAGGGCCCTTGCAGCTTGTGCTGCCTCGTAGCCAGCGCTGGAGTGGGCATTGTCCTGCCAGCTGGGGGGTCATCCCATCATGGAACTGCTCCAAGGCGTGCAGGGGCTCCAGGCAGGTCTCTGCCCAAAGGGTTTGGAAGGGAAAGAAGAGGTCACGAGGATTCAGGTTTTAGGAGGCACTCAAAACGTGAGTTTTGGCACAGGTGGGGTCTGATGCCACGACCTGAGCCCCCAGACCCGCCGGTCCTCGGTTGCTCCTCAGGCTGAGGGGGGTGAGTGTGTCCTGACTGGAGTGCAGAACCCACAGTCCCACCTGGAATATGTGACATGGAGACAATAGAGCAAAGTGTAACCAGTGTTTACAGAAAAAATTGTCAAGGATTTATTTATTGGAAGTGACTGAGGAATATGAATTCTACACTCCATTTAAAATGCTTTTTATTTCTCTCAGCCTTGGGGCTCTGAGTACATCTAATTTCACCCATAGCTATAATTCTCCACCAAACAGTTCCTGCTTCTCCTCTGGGTTCCCGAGGAGTCATTTTGGTTTATGTCCTCTCCCGGTGCAGCTCATGCCGTGGCTGGAGACAGTTACACACTGGTGAACTTTCCAAACCCTCCCCCACCGGGGCACACACACATGCAGTGCGAGCGAGCGGCACGCGCTGGGAACAGCTTGACACCTCACTATATATTTATTTAAAAAAATAAAACTCCAAATGTCTTTATCATGTAGGGCTTTCTCCCAAGGAGCCATGTATTTCACTGCAGACACTTTGATTGTCCCTACCTTGCAGCTAACAAACTATTAGTTTTGTTAGTATATTTATTCCACTAAAATTGGAGCCTGTGATTACAAATCCAATGCTGTGATTGAATCAGGATTTGGAAATAAATCTGTCAGGGGCTCATCTGGCATTTTGGTGCTGGGAGAGGAGGCATCAGGCGCTGCTCCTCCAGCCCAGCTGCGGGCTGGACTGTCCGGCTGAGGGTGCAGGGGCTGCACAGCCACAGGGCTCCTCTCAGTCATTGATCAGGGTGTTCAGTATTGGAGACAGGGCCTGTTTCCTCAGGGGAGCCAGCAGTGGCTGCAGAGCCAGGCTCTCCAAACTGGGACTGTGTCACCTGGGGCACAGGTTTCCCAGCTGTCAGAGTTTGCTCTATGTCCCAACCCTGCCAGGGCCCATTGATGCTCTCCTTCCCCATGGGCAGAGTGATGCAGGGCAAGGACTGAGTAAGCATGTGGATGTGTGTCAGAGCAGGACTGAAATCCCAGTTCTTTGGATTTTTTTAGGAAAAGCTTGTTATTTCTCACTATTTCAGTTTCTTCTGTGAGAGCGAGGATGGCAGTTCGTCCTCTGGGATGGGATGGGATGGGATGGGATGGGATGGGAGCTTTGCATGCAGAGCCCCTCTCTGTGAATGGGCACACAGACCTCCCTGAGGGCTCAGTCTCATCCTGTCCCCTGGGAATAGCTGCACCAGAGGAATGGTGATAGCTGAGGTGCTGCTGGCTGGGACCCGGTCAAGGAGAGGGGTAGGGAGTGAGGCAGGAGAGGGACAAGGGGTTGCTCTCACCATTCTGATGTCCCTCCAGATTATTTCCCAGAAAGCTTCTTTGCTGAGAAGCTTTACTTGCTTTGAAATAAATGAGCTATTCAGGTTCTGCATGTAGGCAGGGGCAGCGTTTTCACTGCTCCAGCATCACTCCTCACAAGGTCTCAGGAGGGGAACGAGCAAGGCAGAAATCACAGTGCTCACAAAGGTAAAGGCAAAGACTCCCCCTGTGCAGCACATCTCAGGGGACAATGCCCTTGTCCCCAGACAGGGCTGCCCAAACACCCCCTGTGTCCCTCCAGCCACCTACAATGGCCCCACTGGCATGGAGCATCTTCCCAGGGGGTTCCAGCCAAGAGCTGCTGGTTCCCTCCCCGGCTTCAACAGCACAGAGCTGGGGTGACACAGGGGCCACCCTGTCCCCTCCTTGGCTGGTGCCAACCTGCACTCTGGCACCCGGGTCCCCTTCCTGTGCCCCAAATCCACCCCCCCCAGCTGTGCCACCTGTGGCTCCGAGTCCCCACCACGGGAACATATGTGCTACTGTATGTACACATGGAAAAAACCTGTCAGGGAAGATTAAAACCCCAGACAGTCTTTATCGTAAGATTGTTTTTTCCATTTATTTATCCCTTTTTTTCCCTTTTAGCAAGAGTAGTCAGGGTTTGATATGATTAGAATTGCAAATCTTGCATGTTAAAAGGGAAGCACTGAAGTAAAAGGATGCTGCCTGTGTAATGAGACACGTTTTAAATCCAGGCTAGGTAAATTTGGTGTTGAGCATAAAGGGTATGAAATAAACTCGCAGTGAGCTCAGCAAATGCCCCAAGGCGCGTCCCCATTAGTATTCCCATTTGTGAGCTCACTTCATAAGACTAATGGAGTTGCTACCTGGGGACATTAATTGTGCATGACACCATTGCCGAGCCTTTGTGCACTCTTACTAATATCACAGTGCCTCCTTGACAAAATGCCTGCAAAGATTACAAACATACCTAAAATAACTGCCACATTCACACTCATATTTGACAGGGATCTTCGAGTTCAGTTACAATAGAATTACCATCATTTCTTACACCTCTGGCTTTTTATTACATTAAACAATGGTTGATATTGCTTCCTTAAACCAGTGTCAGATTGTGTAAAATCTCTCTATCTCAGGATTTTCTATTAAGCCTCCCATTTATCAGGGGAATGTATAGCTTCCATACTTGACTCTTAGTACAAATATTATATATTACATACTTAAGCACGCGTGCACACACACACACATCACCCTCCTTCTGTGTTAAAGGCACAGCAATATTTTTGAGTCCTTACAATTAACAGTGAGATGCTCTGCCATCGTGCCAAGTGTTCACGGGTCTTCCAGCATTAATTATAACATCATCTGTGGGGAAAAGCCTTCCTGGGTCTGGGCTCCCTGTTTTGAATCCCAGTGTCCAGGATTAAGATGATGGATGAGAGGATTTGCCAAATCCACAGGAACCAGGGGAAGATTCTGTTGAGGAAAGCAGATGAATTTGGATCTTCTGGAGCTCTGACACACCAGGCTTGACCAGTTCAGGACGTGCAAGTGGCTCTGTGGGGCTCCCCACATGTGTGTCCCCTGGCTGGTCCTGCTGCACTCCCCACCAGCCACACTGGCTGTGGCCACTGCTCCCCCACGGCTGTCAGCGCCCCAGGGGCTCCCCCAGCTGCACTGAGAGGAGATCTCATCCTTGGAAGAGATGTTAGAACAAGGTACCAAAGTGAATTAATGTAAAACCTTTGGGGATTCAATGCTCAGATCCTTGGAGGAGGGATTTAGTCCTCGACAAATAATTTTTTTTTATGTATTTATTTTAAAAATAAGTGTTTGCATTTGTTTCTGGCACTGACACTATCTATGCCCCAACAGCCCTTGATTCTCCTCTTTTCCCTCTGAGATTTCCTCTCAGGGAAGAGCCTTGGCAGGCTGTAGGTAAGGGAGGATAGACTGCTGGGATGTGCATTAGAAAGCTCTTCATCCCACCTTCCCTTGCTGAGGGAAGGCCATGGCTTTACCTTCAGCTGCCCAAGGACATTCTGACTTTACCAAAAGAAAAGTCCAGCTCCATATTTACTAGACAGCAAAACACTTTGTCAAGGGAAGGATGTCAGGGTTTACTTCAAATTCCTGACCTTTGAGATGGACAAGGTGAAGACACCTGGAGACGTGCAACAGGAGCTGTGTGGTTCTGCTCTCGGGGTTACAGCTGTGAGAGGCTGGTGTTGGATCTCTGCTGCAGCTGTAGACAATTACACTTCAGGAGGGGTCTTTTCTATTTCTATTGAGAGGATTTATTGGCAGTCATATTAATTATTAATTTGTGGCAGTGCTTGTCAGCAACCAATCACAAACTTCTTTACCAGCACTGTGTTCTACAACTTGCTGCAGCAGGGAAGGGCATTAGGGAAGAGCTGCCATGAGCAGAGCTGCCTCCAGGGTTTGAATCTTCCTTCCTCGGGCTGGTCCTGGGCCACACCTCCTAACCCCAAACACAGACAAACTCATGCTGATGTCCAGACAAGAGGAGCTGGGGGGCCAGAGGAGTCAACTGGGCTTTGCATGGGGCATATCAGAGAAGCCCTGGAGAAATGAGCCGAGGAACACGGAGCGTGTGCCTCCGGCTGAGCCGCCTGCGGAGCTGGCACGCAGCGTCTTCCTGCTGTCTCATTGACTTCTTGCCAAAAAAGGTTAAAATGCCTGAGTTTTCTCTGGAATTCTGAAGTTGGGACTTAAAAATACTTCAAACACTTGGTTTAATAGACCTTCACATCAGTGTATTCCCAGTTCTACACAGCTCCCTAGTGACACGGGACCTTTTGTCAAGCACATATGAAATTAAGTGAAATAAAAATCATATTAAAAATTATTACCATCTAACAGCCATTAGTCTGCACATTGCTGTCACGTCTTGATGGATTTCTCACTTAGTTCAATGAATGTTCTAACGACAGTGATAAAATCACTCAGAAAAAATATAATAAACTGTTAACCCTTTGCAGGGCTGCTTGTTTTTCAAACCCCTCTAAGAACTGTTCAGCAGTGAGTTGCTCCCCAGGGTGCTCTGCTGGAGAGGAAAACCTGCCACTGCCTGCCTTGGACCCTATTGGAAATCCTGCCCCACCCCTCCCCAACGAGGGACATCATGCGGGGCTGGAGACTCTCCCAGCAGCACTGGTAAGTGCCCAGGTCACTGCTGGAGCAACACAGCCCTTTGTCCTGGCAGAGCAATCCCAGGAATCCCAGCTGAGGAGAGTGCTGGACAGGCTCTACCACAACGATTCTATGGACCAGCAGCACACAAAAAGTGCACAGCCCCTCTCATGCCCTCCCGAGGCTGGTTTAGTGCAAACAGGAGGGTTGTGAACCTGCTAACAGCATTCAAAGGGAACCGTGGGTGTGCACAGCTTAAGGAAGCAGGAGAGCAGATGCTCTGTTCCAGCAGGAGCAATGAAATCCCGCAGGAGGGTTTCAGCTCCTGCCATGGAGGACAAGAACCAAGCACAGCTCATGTGAGACACCAGCTCCCAGCTCCTGCTGTGGGCTCCAGGTGCCATCCTCAGGTAGGGAGGAGCAGAAGGAAGGGACGCTGCTGTTGCACAGTTCAGGCAGAGGATTCAGGTCAGGGGCCTCTGAAGCAGCAAAGGGACACTCCTGCTTCCCTGTCTTCCTCCAGGCTCGTGCCCGGCACCTCACAGTGCAGGAAATGAATGGCTCCATTCTCCCGACGGACCTGAGCGTGCAGGAGGCTCAGCCCAAGGCAGGGCTGGCTTGGGAAGCACTTACAGGCATCCTAAGGCACGTGTGAGAGCAGGGAGATGGTGACTTCGGGTGCTCGAGCTTGATGGAGCAGCTGTGGAAGTACAACATGGCTCCCAGAGAAGGGCATCTGCAGTGGGCCATTAACACAGAGCTACTTAACGGGCAATCAGCACAGCCTCGTTAATAAAATACATCCATTTGAATGCCATGAATTACACTGTGTGCTGCTGGAGTTCTCCAGCTAATAGCAGCCTTGGCAGCCTGGCATCAATGGGTTTGTTGTGTCCTGCAAATTTAATGCATGCTTACTGCTACGGAAAATAGCGGGTAAGATGGAAATGACAGACTGCAGGAGCAGACGTGGCAATATAATAAACTCGGTTGGCACTTCTCCTGAGTTGTATTTAGCCTACCACGTTCCGTGGAAGCCTGGCTGTGGGCCAGCATGTGCCAGTGCTCGTGCACAGGGACGTGCCCAGCGCTCACACGAGCGGGACCCTCACGCTCTCGCAGGCGATGTTGGTGTCACAACATCTCCTCTCCACTGGTGCTTCCTGTCAGGATCTGTCCCACACAGAACAGAGGCCAGTGACTCCTCAGCATTAAACCTTCACACCCCGAGCAGAAGGAAGTCCCAAGCCCTGAGGGCATTCCTGGCTGGGGGGACCTGGGGGGAAGTTGTCACTCAGCAAATTGTCCTGCAAGGCACCTGATTGTGGTATTAGAAAGACAGATTGATGTCTCAGGAAGATCAATGAACTTGCCAGGCTTTGTGATGACACATAGCTCCCCCTTCCTCTAAGTGCAGTGATAGCCTGACAGTCCACCAAAGGGATACTGGTACCTTCCAGCACTTGCACCCCTGGGACCAGCTCCCCCAGCACTGAGGCACTGCAGGACCTTGCTGATGGTGGGAGGAAGCTTGTAGAAGAGCAAAAAAATTAGCAGCATTTGGAGGGAACCATAGAGAGAGGTAAATGAGGTTCTGGGCAAACTCAGGAAGAAAGCAAGCTCTGGGGCAGGGGAGCCACAGGCCTGGTGACTGCCATGGGCATGGCAAGGGGTGGCAAGTGTGAACCCCCTCTGAAGCTGTCGAGAGAGAAAATGCCTGGGGTGCTGGAGAAGAGGGATGGTGATTCCCTCGTGGTGCCTCAGGGGAGGTGCTGAGGAGGGTGGCAGAGCCCAGAGCCCAGCTGGGTGCAGGTCCCACAGTCCAGCAGCCCCTTCCCCTGGCAGGGGCACTGGGAACACAGAGGCAGCACAGCCAGGACAGGGCCATGGTGCTCGGGAGGAGCTGGGCAATGGAAGAGCCAGGTGCTAAATGTGAAATCTGATTGCTCATCCTCTGTTTTCCTCCTTCCATGCCGAGAGTGAATTAAGTCAAAGCCAATTCTGAGGAAAAGCAGATCTCTTCTACCATCCATCATGGATGAGAGCACGACTGGGCAGATCTACAGGCTCTGAAGGCCTGTGTGGAGATGTTGTCCCAGATCTCATCTCCATGGCTCAAGGTGATTGATCTCGGCTATTGAGACCTGTGAGCTCAATGATTTCTCTCTCCTAACCTCTACCTGGTTCTCACTGTATTTTATATGGAGAAGATTCTTGTAGGAGGGTTACATTTTAGAAATAAACTTGATCAGATCTGAAACAATTGGACTGGATCCATTCGCTGCTGGAGCTCCATCACGGATGTTGGAGTTCCCATGATTATCCCGTGCTCTCTGGCTGAGCTACTGGCCTGAAAGGCCTCTGCTTCCTGTACCCTCACATTTGTAGGACATGAAGGAGCCATTTCCCTGAGCTGGGGACATTCATTATCATTTTTATGCAAAGAACTACAGACATGTAAGTCTGGAACTGACCTCAAAAGATCACCTAATCTGTCTATCTCCAGTGAGGCAGAATCACAGACTCCTTGCAGATGTTTCACTAGCCAGTGAGTAAAACACTTCAGTGGCAGTCCACAGCCTGTATCTGCTCTAGAGTATAATCTGCTTATGCTTTGGAAGTTGCTGCCTTATACCATCTAGATTTTCCTTCCTGCAAGGTCAGCACAATATTTTTGTCCTTCTCATTATTCAAGAAAAAAGGACAACCATCCTTTTTGTCCCAAACTTCTGTGTCCTCAGACTTTAGTGGCCAGAGCTCCTCTGCTCCACACTGAGTAATTCCAGCCCCACCAGTTTCCATTATAATGCTCTGCATTTCTAAAACTGCTGGGTTTGCGTTGCCTCTGGATTCTCTTCCGTTTTCTGTTTCCCTTAAAAGAGAAAAAGCTAAGCCTGCCCCTGGAAGGATCAAAGTTGAATTTTCTATTGGGCTAGAAATGTGGGATATGTTTTCCCTCCATCCTATCAGAGCATCACATTCCTGACAGATGCTGTGGTTGCTGCAGACCCTGGATCCTCCCCAGCTTCTGCTGACTCAAGCAGTGATCCACACTCTGCATCTGTGTGTGCCTTTTCCTCTCCCATGTAGAACTACTCTGTGCTTGCCTTTACCAAATTGCACCTCACTGGTTTCAGACTACAGCCAGTCACATGTGGAGGAGTTTAAATCCTGCTCCTGCTTCTGAAATGCTCACAAACCTCTTTGCTTGGTCACCTGCAGGATCTGGCTCAGAAGAAAGGCTGGAGGCCTGGGCAGCCACAGGGGCTGCTCCTGGGGGCTCCTTAGGCTGACACTGGGCAGGTGACACCCTTTCCTTGAGCATGGGACTGGTGGATTGGAGACAGTGCCCACAGAGCGGGTGCCTGCTGTGCCAAGGGAGGGTCAGGGATGCAGGGGGTGCAGTGGATGCAGGGTTGCAGCATCCCCCACTAGAGGAGAGGTTTCATGGGGACAGCCCAGCCAGGGAAAGGCAGAGGGAAGGGGAAGAACAGGCTCCAAACGTATTGCCAGTGTAAATTAACTCAGCCTGTTACTGCTGCCTATAAAGAGATCTGTGTAACTGCAAGTGCACCACTCCAGAGACAAGCATGGGGAGCTTTTATCACTGCAAACCAAAGAGGATGTCCTGTTTATTGTAAGAGGTTCCAGAGGACAGGTTACAACTGGGCAATGAAAGCCAGAGGACGCAGGAATGAGGCAGTTTAAGCCCTTCCTCCCTGTGTGGATCCACAAAGAGCAAAATCTGGCATCATTAGCTATGCCCAAACTCTGCTGAATGGCCTGCAAACGGTGCCTTCCCCTCCCTCATCGTTCCTGAATACATCTGATTTGTCAATGGAAAAGTTTCCTCCTAATGAATTTGCCACAAAAAGGAGAAAAATGGCCATGGCCTCAATGTGGAGAAAATGGCAAATCTGATGGTGGCAATTAAGTAGGAAATGAGACAGGGATCGGTGGGCAGCCTGGAGAGAAGGGGTTAAATTGCCATGGAAACAACCATGCATTATTTACATGGCCTAATGAATAAAACATTTAAGTAGTAGGCTAATAAATTTCAGAACACAAAGCAAAGTAAGCTATGATTTAAATATATGCCTCTGATGAATATAACTTGAGTTATAGAGCTGAAGCAGTGGGAGACCCAGCTCAGTTTTACACCCTCATCTCACTAACATGAAGGTATATCTTCTTTTTAATAAATGATTTTTCCAACGAGCACACAAATTGGCATGAAATTCTCTCCTGTCAGGCATCCTGAAGCCTTTTCTAATAGCTTTTCTTGTGAATTTCTGTTGAGGTAGGAATGCTTTTGTTTTGGTTTTTTCCTCTCCTGCACATTCTGCCAGATTTCCGAGCAGGATAACATTAGCAATCAATTTGTTAAACTGTTAGCAGAACATATGTCGGAAGGTTTCAAACAGACCCAGACTGAAAGATGTGTTGTTTATTGTGTATCAGATATACGTGTGATCCATATGGCTCTGAGTGCAGGATCCCTTTGTTTTCCGCCCACTGCAGATTTCCACCCGTGTTCTCCATGTGGAGCAGGAGCTGGGAGGGGGACAGCGGGTCTGTCAGGGAGATCACCTCAGTGGAGAGGTCCTGAGAGCCTGTCCCAGGGGCACCCACGCAGGGCCACGAGGGGTGGCTCAGGGGAGGGTGTCTGGCAGCCTGGGAGGGCTCCCTGTGTGTCAGCGAGCTGTGTCAGCCAGTGCAGCAGCACAGCCTGGTCAGAGCCAGCCCGGGTTTCTCTGGTGTGGGCTGTGCCAGCTGCTGAACAGCCCCTCCACTCTGGGACAGGAGGGACAGGGTGATGTTCCACGGAGAGCAGGTCCCCAGACTGCTCCTGGGAGCATCCCTCTCTGCTGGAATGGGCGTGAGGAGCTAGGCTGGTGCACGTGACAGGGAACACTGCACAAGCCCAACAGGGACAGCTTCCCAAACTCCAGAGCCATTTCCACCTCTGGTCTCTGCTGCACAACCAGCCCTGGCACTGCAGCCACAGCGGTGTGTCGGTGGTGCTGATGGCAGGGCCGGGGAGTGCAGGGCATGGGCAGGAGCTGGGCAGTTCCCTATCAGCCAAGTGTTCCACTGAACCCCCAGCAAATGAGGGGACTCCGAGGCTCCTCTCCCAGCAGGGTGACAGGGGGGTCATGCTGGGGGTGTGGGTGGGACACCTTCATTGCCTGCACCATTTTCACCATTTTCCTACCACGGACGGGGTGAAATCTGCTGTTACTATCTTTAGAAGGACGGTATCTATCAATCCATGGAGCAGATTGCTGGCCACAGAGATAGATGAAACAACAGCTGGTGCTTCCGAGAGGGATCAGGACAGTGGAAGAGCTGCTGCATGCTGAGCCCACACTCCTGGCTGTCAGCAGCCAATTTGAATGCAGGAGCTCAGCGAGCCCAGAGGCCCTGGGGTGCTCACTCTGCTGGGGACCCCCAGCTGCACCAGTGTCCACTCAGGCAAGTGAGCAGGCTGGGCTGTCCTGGTCATCCATCCTTCCTTCCTTCCTTCCTTCCTTCCTTTGCTGCAGACACTTAGTGAACACTCGAACTTGCCTTCCACCAGTCTGTTGCTGATGTTTTTGTGCCAACCTGTGCTTGGGAAGATCTCAGTCCCTCACCACAGAGAGCCTCTGGAAACCAGCCAAGTCCAGAGGATGAAATAAACAAGCTCCTGGACAAAGGGGGTACAGAAAATTTCCTCGTTTCAACACAAAAGTTTGTTTGATTCCACTTGTTTTGAGTTCTCTTTACTCAAAAAGAATAATTTAAGCTTGATTATCAAAATATTTGTTGAAATTAAATTTTGAATGGTGTATGTCTTCACAAAAATGCCATTTTTAGTGCTAAAAAGCGAAGCCTGAAGGGAGGGGTCTGCAACCAAATGGTGTTGCTGGCAATGCTTTGGAGACATGATTGGTTCATTGGGTCAGGATGTGCCCAAAAGCAACTTCACCTTTAACAAGTTCACCTTTAACTAATCAGCTAGTAAATAAAAGAGAGTTTAGCCTTTGCCTTGATCATCAGAACCATGACACTTTTGGTTCAGAGAGACTGATTTTCTGGAGAAGTCCTGGAGTTAAAAAAAAAAGAATGAAGAATAACATTGCCTACCTGTAGACAGGAGATGTGGTGGGGGAAGAAACCAGATGAATTGCGTTGTCTAAACAATTTGTTATGAATTATCCAGTCAACTGTAATGAAAACATATGGGCAAAAATTGCAAGACACTCCTCCAATGTTTTAAAATGTGAGTGATGCTGATATTGATTGGGGGCATTTTATGCAGCTTGGCTAATTGGGGCTGCAGCAGCAGGAGAGGACTCTGAGAAGAATTGGGGGGGCAGTAATTTCAGAGCATGTTTCTTACATATCAGAAATGGGTTTGGCCAAGCTTATGTTTGTAAATATGCAAAGTATGGTTTTTTGTTGGTTTTTTTGGTGTTTTTTTTTGTTTGTTTGTTTGTTTGTTTTTGGGGGTTTGGGGGTTTTTTTTGTTTGTTTTTTTTTTTAAGTGAAAGTCTTGATTTGAAGGGAGTTAAGAACGTCAAGAATTATTCTTAAAACATAATTTCTAGCTATATTATGCCAATAGTTGCATGTTGCTATGCAATATCCCTGAAAAGATTTAAGTTTTGTTGTTCAAATAGTCATTTTTTTTGTTCTATTTTTAAATCTTTGAAGAAAAGTCACCAAACAATGAGTTGACTAAGACCAAAAACATTTACATTGAAATTACAAATCCTGGTGTTGAGGGCTCTCTACTACCATTAAAAAATTACTTATATGCTTATAATAACAATGGGAAAGCTGTGCTCCAGAAACATCATGGAAGAGTTTTAGCATTCCAGCAAAACCAAAGCACCGCTTTCGTTGTATAGGGAGGTTTAGAAATGTTTTCTTTGTTCTGATTTTGGGAAGGAAATGGGAACCATCAGAATTTCCCCCACTGACGGAGGAATCTGAGTCCTGCCCACAGCAGCATCCCTTCAGTGGGCTTTGCCCTGCCTGGGCAGGGGTGGGGTGGGGACCTGGCCCTGCCCTGCAGCCTCCCCACCACAGCAGTGCTGAGCCCCCTCCTCTGCCTGGCTCCCTCCCGGGCACTGGGGATGGGGGAGCTGGCAGTGGCACTTCTCCCACCCTGCTCCCCCCCCTCCCCACTGATAGCCCCCCAAGTGAACTGATAGCCCCCCAAGTGAACCGATAGCCCCCCAGATGAACTGATAGCCCCCCAGATGAACTGATAGCCCCCCAAATGAACTGATAGCCCCCCAAATGAACTGGCAGCCCCCCAGATGAACCGACAGCCCCCCAAATGAACCGACAGCCCCCCAAATGAACCGACAGCCCCCTGGATGAACTGACAGCCCTGCAAATGCTGCCGCTGTTGGGCCGTCACTGCTCAGGTAATTAATTGCCCTGTAAAGTGCTTTGAGATACACTGTATGAAAAATGCTGTAGAAAAGCGACTGATACAATAGAGCTGTTGGTATTTAAAGTGGTAAAACCCAAGATAGGATGACTGAGGAAAATACATTTTCAGTCACTCTTTAAATTAGGAAAGTCCACCAATGGAAACTTGGGCAATTCATTGCTCCTCACTGCTGCCCTGCTGGGTTTGAGGTACACACATATACAGGCCAGAGTCACAATTTCCATATGAACCAGTTATTTATAACAACTGGCAGGAGGAATTATGTGAAATAAACATAATTTATAGTTATTCCAGGAAAAGCCATCAAAATGAAAACTAATAAGGATTTCTTTCAGCTCAAAAGGTGTCAATTTGTTAGAAACCAATGGCTAATGTTAGTGCAGCTGACAGAATTGTTAATGTATTTCCAAACAATGTGATTGTTTATATGCAGTCCACCTTGCTGGGCCAGGGACCGTGGTGGCAGGGACACAGTGGAGAACCTGAGGACTGGACTCATCCAGTGACTTTTTTGTTCTTTAAATTTGCAACTCTCATTTTTTACAGCTAACACTAAAAGCAACCCCAAAGTTGTGACAGGCGTGAAGTGCCAGACAGGGGCTGGAGCAGAGGTGGCCAAGAGCTATCAGACTCTCCCCAGCAGAAGAAATGTGGGAGCTCTGGGTGACTCATTCTCTTTTCTCCTCCACAGTTCCCCAGAATGCTGCACTTATGCAGTGACATCCTCTGCATCACTGCTCAGAACGTGCCTGCAAAGGCTTCCTAGAGCATTTCACTTGCTGCTTTTGCAGTTTGAGGGCTCCCACCTGTGTTTCACATTATTTTGTATTGCCACAAAATTGGAGAGAGCAATTTCAAATTCGAGAGACAAATGAGCAGAGAGAGATCCCTGATTAGCACCACATTTCTACCTGTAACACAGAACAGCCAGGCTATGAGGAGCAGAGGCATCTGTGACTGAGGGAAGTTTGTCTTTTGCAGCATGAGGCTTTCTGTCAGCTCTTTGGGCCAGCAGCAACGGGCTGACTGTGCTTCAGGGTTCCTCTGGATTTGCTCCCTCCGTGCCTCTCCAAGCTGGAAGTTCAGCAGCGCTGCCATGGTCACAGTGCTCCCCGGGAGCAGCATGGGAGCTCTCTCATGCCCACAGCAGCTGTGCCACCTGGGCAGAGGGGCCCTGGCACCTGGTGCTGGGACTGCTGCCAGTGCCACCCACGCTGCCTCCCTTCCTGCAGTCCAGCAAAGCTGGCTGAGTGAGAAGCAGCCAAGTTCAACAGGGACAGCCTGGTCCAACAAGAGGGACCCCGAGAGACTCATATTTTAGCCCTGATTTGGGATCTGTTCTCACACTGTTGGGTCGTTGTCACTTGATGCTGCCGCTCAAGGTATTCCCTCGGATCATCACATGAGCAGCTCGCTTGGCTTATCTGATGCTGCTCTCAGTCGGTTCGAATCTTATTTATCAAATAGACAGCATTTTGTTTCGATGGGTGATTTTTCATCTTCCATTAGTGAAGTTGTTTCCTAGGTTCCCCAGGGCTCTATATTGGGCCCGTTGTTATTTTGTGTTTATATGCTGCCACTGGGTTATATTATTCATCAGCATGGAGTAGCTTTCCATTTCTATGCAGATGATTCTCAAATTTATTTGTCTGCTAACCCTCGTGCTGTCTCAGCTGTCTCCACACTATCAGCCTGTCTCTCTGACATCACAAGATAGATGTGGCAAAACTTTTTGCCGTTAAATTCAGACAGAAGAGGTGAGCCCTGCCTCGACGCCAGCATTTCATTTCCTGGGATGACACTTCCAATACGATCACTCCCAGGATCTCATCACCACGTTGCCCCTCGTGCGCTCCTGCCTTACCTCGCTGCTCCCTCCTTGATTTGTTCCCCTGCACTCACCTCTGTCTGCAGTAGGATTTGTGGTGTCGCTGTTCTGATGCTTATTGAGGCACTGGGCTGGGGACCAACCTCCCCACCTCTCACTTGCTGCCATTCCCTCTGCAAAGGCCTTTGTTTGGTTGCGAGGCTGGCAGATGGGGCGTCCCATCCCACAGAGCTGTGAGGGTGCTCGGCACGCTGATGTCAGCAAGGTGGAGTGGTTTAGAAATGTTTCTCAGAATGTTTTAAAATTTAAAATGTCTATGATTCAGTGGCATTTAAAAACCATGACTGCAGGTGCAAGTCCCAGGTAGCACCATGCCTGTTCCTCCTGCAGATACACAGCTTGGAGTGTTTCTCTGGTACAAGACAACAGATAGTTCTGAGCTGCTGAGGAGCAGGGCTGGACCCCTCTGTGGGGACTCAGCATCCACACCCCCCACCCATCACCTCCTCTGCAGTCCTGGGACAGCAGGGGAGCACATGCCCTGCTGGCCATGACCCACAGAGTGCCAGCCTGTGGTTATTGCAAGGTTGGCATGATCACGAGTGAATTGTGGTCACATCTGCTGGTGCTGAATCAGGCTAAAACATACATGGGACACAATGGAAGGAAGCTTCAGAGCAGCCCCTGATTCCAGCAGATGTTGGTGGGGAAATAATCTGCTCAGAGACACGACCCCCAGGCTCCGGGGGCTGTGGGAGCCTGGAGGTACAACCCACAGTGCTCCTCCACAGCAGGGGCTGCTGGGCTGGAAGAGTTCATGTCTATGGGTGTTGTACGAGGTTTGGATCATGTGAAAGATGAGGGAAGCCTGGTGGATACCTGCCAGCAATTACAACCTGAGCAGTGCACTCTTTCACCTGTCTGGGTTTGTTCCTCTCCACAGCAGCAGGGTGGTACCGTGTGCCACAGCTCTGCCAGGGTCCTGGGCCCCTGAGCTCATCCTCCTCTCAGGGATCCTCCCAAGCAGGCACGGCTCCCCTCCCCAGTGGGCTGCCCACAGCTTTAAAAAGTCCTTCAAAAATAGTCAATTTGTTCCTATAAAAATGAACCAACTAGTTCTCACAAAGACACCAAATAAATCTACTTCATACATTATTTGTTAACTTCATCAAATAAAGTACAATTTTATGGCTTAAATGTCAATCTCCACAGCTCATTGAGTTCTTTAAAACAGCAGAGACTTGTCTGTTTACAGAAGCAAAAATTAGGCAGGCAGCTTTCAGCTGGTGCAGGGACCCTGTTGGCTCGTGTATGAGGAAGAATCATAAAATACATTCGATGTGGAGAGCGTGCAATTTGACAAAGACAATTTGATTTGTCCGTGGCTTTTAAAATATTCATCCCACTTTGATGGACTATAGTTTTATAAATATGGATTACCATTAACTGGCACAGACAGTTGAAGCCTACAGAGTGTTTCGTGAAGCTTGTTGGGAATGAAGGCTTCCAATAAAAAAAATCATTATCTCTGCCTAAAAACACTAATCAGTAATGTTTGGTTCATTTGCAGCTCTGAGGTCAGTAATTCACTTTTCCTGCTTCTGTGTTTGTGATGTTTGGGAGGAAAAGAGTTCTCAGCTTTACTCCTCAGATCTAGAAGTGGCTGCTGGAGCTGGGGCAGCACTGCTGAAGAGGTACTGGTACGGCCACGGGGGGTCAAGAGGGCATGCTGCAAAATTTGACTGCTGCTTCTGTCAGACAACTAAACTGTTGGGTTTTTTAAGATACGGAAAAATGAAGAAGTTGGTAATAAAAGAAATAAAAAATAGAAGTTGAGATCCAGGGAAAACAGTTACAAGATTTGATAGGCTTTTGTTGGCTTCAGATCCAAACTGAAATCAGACAGTCAGGGTAAGGAGCACATTACACAGGAGTTCAGGCTCATTGAAGGGATAAACCAATAATGAGCTTGTTCTTGGAGCAAAGTACTTTGTCTGTGGTATATCCACACAGCCAAACACCCGCAGGAGAGCTGGAGAGTCCCGTGTACAGCCTGGGGACCTGAAAAGTGAACAAAAAGCTTTGAGTTTCTACCAGTATTTCAACTTGTGAAGTAGCTTCAGTTTCCAGCCCAGAAGTTTATTCAAGTTAAGAAAACACATCCTCAGATTAAAAAGAGTATTGCACCACTGTCAATTTTCAGACGTTGCCATCAGGAAAAAAAAATTACATTTCAGGCTGACGAGCGACTAATCAAGGCAAGTGAAACGGTGCTGCAATAAATTACTCCACAGTGAAATAAACCACACAAACAGACCGATGATAATAAATGTAAATTATTTCTCTGAAGAAATTTTCTTGGTATATGAGTAATACGAACCATCAGGAAGGAGTCTTCCTTAACATTAATTACAGAAAATGACAAGTGAGCTGATGACTGCGAAGGCTCATTATCTGAGAACATATTCACAACTTTGCAATTTGCGCGAGATGTACTCGGGCTAAATTAATCTCCCTTCTTTGCATGAGCCTCTTCTAATTTTCATGTTATTAACAGGTTTGCAGTATCACTCAGTGCTTGTCACTCTAATCAGGTTTCGGCATGTTCGCAAAAGCGAAGTGTCATTTATAAGGATAAGCCCTCATAATGGCGCTCTCTTTCATGTGGAGAATTCTACAAGGTTGCTTTTAATAAGGTCCTTTAATCATCTCCCTTTGCTCAACTTTTGGCCCCTCTGTTTTTTCATGAAGAGTCATTAAAAGACTTTGAAGTTCATCAAGGATGAAAAATTCATGACATTGTGGCAAGAAAAAGGCCAAGGATGGAGGGACGTGCTGGGCAGGGGATGGGCGGAGCCGGCGCTGAGCCCGCGGTGTCACCCCCGGGTGCTCTGCTCTTCCAGAACTGCTGAGTGAAGGGTGGAGGTGGGTGAGGGGTGGCCTCCGCTGGCACTCACGGCTGTTCCTCCCTGCAGTTGCCAGTGGCACAGGCAGCATCCTCCTCCCTCTGCTCCTGGGCCGAGTCACGGTACAGGATCTGCCAGCAGTGCCGCTGGGGTGGCATCTCCGGTGGCATCTCCCCTCGGTGGCTGATGAGTGTGGGTGTCCCTCCCCTCCGGACTGCTCAGCCCTCAGTGTCAGCACAGCCCTCGTGGCTGCGACGCTTCGGCTGCCCCACAGTGACCCCCTGGGTGTCCTGGCGGAGGGAGGACAGCACAGGTTCGGGAGCAGATCGATATCCCTGCAAGCAGCAGCCCGGGCAGCAGCAGAGGAGGCCCAGGGAGCTTTAGAGGGGAGCGTTAATCAGAGGCGACATTTCTCAAGGTCTGCAGCATGGCTGGGCTGTTTGAGGTTAACCTTATTTTTCTTCTGTGATTTGATAACACTGGACTGGTGTTTATGCTGGAGCTTTTGAACACAATGGAAGGAGGGGGAGAACTTTATTAAATTTTTGAAATTCATTTAAGCGGGGCCAGCATAATGAATTGCCAGATCTTGTGTGCACATTGTCCCCGGAAGCAACAATAATTTAGGTGGACATAAACCAATATGTAGATTAAAAATGTTTAAGCCAAGTGTCGTAAAATATATAAAAACATAAGGCAGAATTAACATATCAAAGTTTAGCATTATAAGTAATGACGGGTCAGATATAAGGTTATGTCTGCAAAATTGCATTTCAATATAATAAATCCATTCAAACTCTGTCCAGAGACACAAATTGAATCTATAGACAAAGCAACTGCAATCCATTGAATGCTATGAAGTATTCAAGTGAAAACAATGCATTTAGGAAAGGAAATTGAGTGTATTTTAAATATACAGGTGCTTGGAACTTCCATATCGCTTTATGCTCCTGCAGATTTGTATACACTGCATACACAGCCTACTTTTGACAAAGTCCTCAAAATGATGAATTTCTGATGGAAGACTTGATATTGCAGCAGATCTGTTATGCACCGCTTATCCTGTAACACAAACCATTAATAACAATCACGCTCCCGCCGCACTGAGCTCTCTTGTTAAGGTTTCAAAGCTTTTGCAACTCCGCACGCCCCGGAAGGAGGTGGCTGCGGGCGGCTGAGGACTGCGAGGGCTGGCCCAGCCCAGGGCAGCCCCTGCTCCCTTCCCTGGCAGCTCCTCAGCTCTGTGCACAGCCAGGGGCTCCCAGCCCTGCACCCCAAGGCCTCCATCCTCCACCTCTGCCCCCGTCCTGCTGAGTGGCATTTTTCATCCCTCACCTTTCTACAGCCAAACTGTCCCTCGTGCCGGACTCTCGGTTGCTCCATCCTCTCACCCACAGTGCCAGAGCTGGGGGAAGCACCCTAATGACCACAGTGATCCCTGGTACTTCATCAGTGTTTGATCTCAGGCAGCATTAACTCGCTGCCAATGGTTATTGGCACTGATGGTGCACTGCGAGGGGTGAGCGTGGGCAACAGGACAGGGAGGGGACATTCCTGCCCCAGCTCCCACTGGCTCTGTGCCTGCAGGCAGGGGAAAGGCTGCCCAGGCCCTCCACGCCAGCCCTGCCCAGACACCCAGCCCATGGACCAGGGTGGACACAGGTGATGTGTTTACCCAGATCCTGAGTCCTGTGAGACTGTGGTGAAGGGGTGGCAGAGGTGCTGCCACGACACCTGGGAGCAATCCCTGGCCCCAGCAAAGAGGGGGAGGCTTTCACCTGCTCCTGCTGGCCTCCCTCTGGGCTTACTGGGATGATGCCAGAGCCAAGAGGGGATCTGTGGCTTCGTGTCCCAGGGTGCCCATGCTTGGAGGTGGCAGGCGGGCAGGGAGCCCTCCAGAGGGCTCAGGAACCAAAGCAGCAGTGACTGCCAGCCCCTGCCTGGGGCACGGGCGAGCTCTGGCTGGGAGGCCTTGGGAGCAGAGATTAAAAGGTGCTTTTGGGAGCTGGCTTGATGGGGAATGCAGGCTTTAATAGACATGTTCATCTTTCAGCAGTGTGTTTTGCATGTAATAATGTCAGCACACTTCTCATTCTGGCAGAAATTCCACAGATAATTGGAAAGAAGTAAAAATGAAAACATTAGAATTTGCCATGTCATATGTTAACTTTTTATTATTGTATGATGCCAATGGTCCACTGACAGATGCTGTGTTATTAACATTTGATTAAAAATCACTTCAGGTCTAAAGCAGCCTGTTCAGAAGAGAACATCTTGACAAGCCTGGTGGTTTGTGATTGACAATTAATAACATTCTGTGTGTCACAACACAGATAGTGTGACTTATTGATGCTGGTGTAATGCAACACTTTTCATCTGAGCTCTTCAAATTGGTACATAGAAATAGGAGAGAAAGAGCCTAATTCAGCTGGCTTTGATTACAAACACACCAGCCAGTGCAGAGCTCTCCATCCCAGAGCAGACTGACAGTGCTCAGCAGGATGGACCCTCGTCCCAGCCCTCCACTGCATGGGAAAGGACTTCACATCCCAGTTCACCACCAAACTTCTGTGCAAGAGCTCAGCACTCAGCTACAGGGCTACAGCAGTTACATGCAACAGAAAACTACACATGTGCTTATTTAACCAAAAATTAGAAGGAAAACTGTTTTATTTACTTACATATGAAACTAATTTGTAACTGAAAAGATGAACGGTCAGTCCTTTGAGATTTGGTTGGGGACTCTTAATTGCACACTACTGCAAGTGAGGTCTGATGTCTGTGTGTCAATAGTAAAATTCATTAAAAACATAAATTGACTTCGTTGAATGAGGGTTGAAATGTACTATTTCAATTTTCTTTGCTCTTGCAAAGGGCAAATTCTGACAAACTTTGCTCATGCTCTGTCTGCTTTGAAATAAAGGCTTCAGCAGCCTTAGCCACGTTTCTGGCCAGAAAAAAATGCTGCTGTGGATTCAGGTGCTGCACCACAGCCAGCAGAAATCTGGGCAGCCCTGCTTGGGAGCAGCCTGGACCTCTGCAAATCCAGCCAACCCCAGCCAAATGGGCCCTTGCCATCTTCAATTCATTATTTATTGATACTGAACCCCTTTCCAGCACTACAGATCCCCAAGTGCCACGGTGTCTGCCTGTTCCTCCCCTCTCCGACACGTGGCTGCCACATGTGTTGTGTGCCCTCTGCTGCTGCTCACCCCACACAAGAGCCCCACTGCCAGGGTGCCACCTCTCCTGCCTCCTGGGCCAGGGCTCGCTGGGCTGGACGTGTGTGGATACAGTTCCACACTGAAGCAATGCAAACACTTCCCAGCCCTAATGCAGTAAGCAGGGGAAATAATTACAGATTTCCAAGATTCAACAGGGAATACTTCTGAGAAATGCGTCCTCCACTGGGAGTTTCATAACCATTTAATCTAATTTTTCTTGATGTTTTGATCTTCCTTTTAAACAAGGCATTTGTCATTAGCTTTCAAGGAGACAAGTTGCTAATACATTACACTCTTAAAAGGCCCACAGTTAGTGTCAATGTCTTCTGATGGCTGTTCACTAACAGTACATGAAAGAATTGCCAGTGTCAGTTCCTCTCCACTTGGCTGCATCAGTGATGGCAGGACGGTCCGGTCCCGGTAGCACTGGCAAGGACACCGGGCCAGGGGACACGGGGTCCAGACTTGGCCTTTTTCCCTCCACTTTTCGTGTCCAGGGCACTTATGGTGGTGCTTTTGTCACCTGCTTCATACCTGGGTAGTTCTGAGTGCTCCTGACCATTTCTAAGTGGATAAAAAGCGAATATTTACCAGGCAAAGGAGACACACGTGCCTCACCACAGCCGTTCCTGCCCCTCGCGTGCTCTGCAGGTCCAGGGGCACTTGGAAAACCCATTCCTGCCTGGACCCACCTCAAATCTCTGCTCCCTCTGTTCTTGAGGAGTGTGAACAAAGCAGATGGAAAATACACTTTTTTAACTTCTTGGATGACATAACTTGCATATTAAATAATAATGAACCAATAAATTACAAGAAACTAAACAACCAGAAGAATATGTATGTAGAGTTTGGAGTATTTATAAATTAATAAATCATTCATGATGTATAAACTCCATGTAGCTAAATGCATCATTTACTGAATTTCATCACCTTTCACAGCATCCCCACCTCTGACTGGCTGGTTTTAGAGCAGCTGTGCATCTCCACAGAGAGGCTGGGTGATCAGTGGGTTACAGAGATTGGCAGGACTCAGACACTGCAGCATGACTAGCAGGGGCAGCACATCCATGGCCACCTTCAGGATTGATATCTCCATAAAATCCCATGGGGTAGCACATCCTGGTTTTCCAGGCAGTTCCTGAGAGGGTCAAGTCCAGTGAGCTGTAACTGGTGTCTGTGGAGCTGCAGGAACAGTGCTCTGGGAACTTGGGACAACTCCCAACCTCCCTGCTCATTCCTCTCCTCTCAGCTGGGGCTCACCTTGGGCACCCCAGACACTTCTGCAGAATATGGAGAACAGGAACACCAAATTCCTATAGAAAGGGTTAAGACAGATTTAAAAGTCTGCTTTCAGGCTTCTCTGCCAAAGTCCCCAAGCTGTGCTGTCCCCAGAGAGGCTGGGCAGGGGCTGCTGTTGGGCAGGGCTGTCCTGCACCACGTGCCACAGACCAGCACTCGGTCACTTCTCTCTGCCTGCATGACTTCTGCACAAGGTAATGCTGAATAATGCACAGCAGGTACGAGTTTTTCAACAAAGAGTCATTCCATTAAAATGTTTTTTAATTGGGAGGCATCACAAACACTTCCAAGCATCCAGAAGCTGCTGGAATCCCTGATGCTGGGGCAGGTGGCAGCAGCCCCTGCAGCTGCAGAAAAAACTATTTTGTCTGTCTGCTAACACATGTGGATTCTCTTTCTACACCTCTAACCTCATGCTGACTTCTCAGTGTAGAAACCCAGCAGACTCCTGCCATCCCCGTCCCAGCGAGCTCCACACACGGACGGTTCAGGCGCTTTCTGTGCTCGGAGGTGCGATCCGGGAGGAGCAGGCAGAGTCCGGCCGGGAAAGCTGCCTCGCTGCTGCTCTGCAGACAGTCAGTTTTAGACACCGACCGAAACTTCCCTGCTCTGGGGTCCCGTGTCCCGACAGCCGCGGTCCCGCCGGGCTCCCGGCCAGGCTGCGGGATCGGGGGCGTGGATTCGGCTCCTGTCCCGTGCCCAGCCCGGGCATCCATCACGGAGCAGCCCCGTGGCCGGTGCGATGGTTTTGGCGCCTGCACCTGTCACACGGTAATTAATGGGTGGGGGATTGCTTTTGACAGGAATTCAATGGCCTGGAACAGACTTTGTGCCAGTCTTTTGTGCCTCAGGCAAAGTGCTTACTAAGTAATTTTATGGATACCAAGCTCAAACATTTCACAATTAGCACTTTGTTTGCTTTAGTGGGTGAAAAGCAGGGCCTTACCACTGCCCTGCCCTCATGGCTGACAAATACCAGCCCTAGAAAGGCTGTTTTTCCCCCAAACTCATTCTCTGGGGTATTAACCTGGGCAGCAGAAATTGCTGCAGATACAGGGGGGTGGCAAGTGCAACCCAGGCAGGGAAGAGACTCAAGGGGGCTGCCAAGCCACGTTTCTCCTACACCACCCACAGAAGCACCAGGGTAGGAACAGGCAGCAGGCAGCTTCCCACTTTGGGTTTTCAGGTGTGTTCCATGAGCCCATGGTGGAATTGCTCCCCATCCTGCCAGCAGCCAGCCACAGTGCCCATCCCAGTGCCGGGCTGGCATTGCATGGAGACCCTCTCCAGCCCCTCAGGAGCAGAGCTGTCCACCCTGCTGACCCTCCTGCAGGCCACAACCAGGGCAGGTCTGTTGACTCCTGGCAATAACAGAAATTTAAAGACAAACCCTGTCACAGAACCAAGTTCACACCCAAAGAAGTGGGTTCCCACCCACTGGCCTCAGCTCCCACGGGCAGAGGGGCTGCTGAAGAGCTGCACTGGGCAGCTGCCACAGGAGACCTCGCCAGAGCCTCTGAGCTCTGAGACAAGGGCAGGGATATCTCAGTGCTCAGCAGAGATATCTTACTGTAAACAGAATATTGTTTTATATGAAACCATTAAAAAGGTCCCTGAGGGCAGCCCTAAGTGTATAATATAATTTTACTCTGAATCCCTGGTTTGACTTGACTTTACAACAAAACTGTGTTTTCTGTATTTAAGCAGATGCAGTAAAGGAAAGGTCGTGACTGGTGCTGACATGGAAATCTCATTTGGCTCATGGGTCCCCTTAGGGCCTTTATGCTGTGTGGTGCTTCAAACATATTTCAAAGTACAACACTAAATGTCACTCTTTAATAGACAGAGGCATTCCAAGTGTTTCTTGAATTTCCTTGGAAAGTGCTTCCCTGCAGCCCGGGGCTCAGTGCCGGGTTGGTTCGGAGCCAGCGCGGCTCCAGCGCGGCACCGACAGCAGCACTGGGAGCTGCCCAGGGCCTGGGGCACAGCCCTGGCAGCTGCTCCTTGCCAGAGCCAGGAATCAGGAGGAATGGCAGAAAAGAAAAAAGAAAATAACCCAAATCCATTTCAAACGTTCACCATATTTTGAATTAATTTCCGTTTTCCCTTTCCTCATCCAGTTCTTCACACTCACTCAGCAGCTCTCTTGGGATCTGAAAGTTATTTTGACTTTTTTTGAAGTGTTTCAGGTCTAACACAATCTGCACAAGTCACTACAGCCCAATCCCCAGATCTGAAGACTCTTGAAAGCAGTTGGATCTCTTCCTGCTGCCAGGCTGAGGCTGCAGTGAGGATGAGTAGCCAGCCAGATGGTCTGGAAATTTATTTTATTTAGCTAATTCCTTCAACAAATAATGAATTTACTGATGAGTCAGAGGGATTGACACTGGTCAGGAAGACCTGAACTCAGTGAATAATTCCTTCCTTAAAAAGTAGTTAAAGCACTGAAAAAGTTAATTTCCTTTTGACAGTTAAATTGGACTTAGTTTGAAAATGGACATTTTCACTTGCAGTTTATCCTACAAAAGGGAGACAAACACTCTCCAGATCCTCAGAGACCCAACAGCTCCTGCCCAGTCAAACGAGACATTCCCGGCTCATCTCAAACCAAGGGTCTGTTTGATATTTTTCCTTATTTCTGGCTTTTCAGTTTGGTCAAGGAAAACCAGGAGAAACCTGGTGGCTCCAGCTGTGACTCAAGGCAAGAGCCATCAGCTCCAGCACCTCTGCCAACAGGCTGGAGGAGGGATCAGCAGCTCCTTGCCAGGGCTTTCCACAGGGCCAGGATTTACAGTTGGTTTATGCTGTGTATATTGTATGCAAGCTTGTTTTTCTCTTAGCTGCTATAAAAATTAAAGATTTAGGTATATACTGCAAAAGGTACTACCAGTTTTATGTACTAGCATTTCTCTCCTATGATCAGGGCATAAATCCAGCTTTTTCAGCATGTCTATAAATTACTCCATATCAACAGGGCAGCTGGAGGTCACCTCAGCAAGGCCAGATAAACCTGTGTAACTTCTGGCTGGGGCTGCTATCATTGAATTTCTCACACACTTTGGGACCACTTTGTGTCTGTCTTCACTATCAAACACAGCTGCTGGAAAGGGCTCCTCTAGTAGCACTTCCTTATTCCTGTTTATTTACCACAGGGGCAGTGGTGGAATCATTATCCCAGGAGGGATTTAAAAGACGTGTAGATGTGGCACTTGGGGACACGGGTTAGTCTTGGTGGTCCTGGCAGCACTGTGTTAATGGTTGGACTTGATGATCTCAGAGGGCTTTTCCAACCTAAACAGTTCTATGATTCTGTCCTTGTCCTGCCTGTCCTCACAAATCTCATTTACTGTCATCATTCTGATAAATAAAATTCTGTAGTGTAAATGGAAGCAAATATTTGATGTCACATGATGCTTTCTTTGCATTAATTAGCGATTTACTGAATAAATATTGCTGTGCAAACCAACAGTCAGTATCTTGTAATTAAAAGCTTGTTCATGTTTATCTGCAATCTTTCCCCAAAGATAAAACCCTGTGAAAACCACAGGCTACAGATGTTTCCAAAATGGAAAAAGTGTCAATGTAAAGACACTCATTGAAATCAAAACGTCGTCGTCTGTGTGAGGTACCAGAACCACCTGACTGAGATCTCACTGAGCTGTGTCTGCCCCAGGTGCCGCCAGGGAGGTGTGGGGGCTGTCGGGCAGGTGACCCCCGGCTGCTGCGGGCACACCCTGGGCTCGGTGGGTTTATCATTCCCCTGCTCTGAGCAGGGCCAGCCTGCCTGGGAGGAGTCAGCCTGGGGCCCCCCGTCCGTGCTCATTCCCCCTCAGGCACACACAGAGTTAACACGAGCTCTGTTCACCCAGGAAAATCCCCCCCACATTTGCAAACACATCCCTGCCTGAGCGGAGCACAAACAGCTGCATCTGTGGGGTTCAGAGGGGCAGCTTTTGGAGATTCTTCTGTATTTTCACAATTAATTCTCCACAGTGGAAAAATTCCTGATCTTCATTAATATTTAAGAAGGTAAGCACTGGGTATTCCCAGTGGAAAACGAGACGCAAGGACAGATCAACCTACTGGGGTAACCATCAAATTCCACTGAGTTACACAGAAGATGACATTCTCCATTTCCTTCTGCTGATCAAAGAAGAGGGCCAGGACCAGGCTCACGGGCCTGTCCCCAGCATTTTCCTCACTCAGTAGTCCCAGACCAGTCCCTCAGAGCAGTTTCCTCACAGGTATTTCCCCCAGGGTTCAGAGCAGGCAAGCACCTGCCCTTGAGATGTCCCAGCCAGTTCTGCCTGCCCACACTGGCATCATCGAGCCCAGGTCAGTTGGGGGGACTTATTTTCCTCTTGGAAAATAAAAGCCAGCCTTTAGCTGGTAGAGTACCTGGGAACAGCCTCGTGCCTGTCCCCTTGCCCTCAGCCCTGTCCCTGACACTGTTCTCTGCAAGCTGGGAACAGCCAGGGACACCGTGCTGAGGGCTGCTGGCAGCTGCACAGGAATGAGAAATCCAATGTTTTTAACTGTACTAACGAGTAACTTCTAAATATTTATAAATCGAACCTTTCTTTACTAACACTTAAATATGTTACAAGGTTCCTACATGTTCCTGTGCCTGCACAACAGCCCTCAGGGGGAGTTTCTCTGGCTTCCCTGGGGTACAAGTCCCCTTGGCCCACAGAAATTTCTTGGAGACCTTACAGTATGAGCAACCAGCACCCAGGAGGGCAATGGGTCAGCTGGTCTGTCCTGCCTGTGAGAGAAATCAGGGGTTGTTCTCTCCATCCCTTACACACAAAAAATGAACCACGGCTCTAAAAGGTGGAGCCAACATTCAAAATTTTCTACCTTTACTAGGGAGCCTATTCCAAAGGCATAATGTAATGGATTGAGTTGTGCATTTAAGAGACATGTGGCCCCTGTTGAAGGGGAAGGATGCTCCAGCTTTATGCTTGTGCAATTAGAGAAACACCTTCCTTAAAACCATCCTGTGTTATTTCCAGAATTGGGATCTCCACAGCCCACTGTTTCCTCACAACTTTCCTCCTTGGTACTCACATTCTACAAGTTAACGTCTTTCAGAGTCAAACCATAAAATCCTTGCATTCTGCAGAAGCCATACATCAATAAAAATAAACACCTGAGTCCAGACCTGTTTGTATCTGACCCATTGCCTGTTGCCAAAACCCACAAAGATCTTTAGCCTCTAGATTTCCCATGGTCAAACAAAATAAGGTCTGAGTGGCATTAAATATCACTTTGGCATTACACACATTTTTCTTTCATATAGAGTGTCATAAGTGGATAAAGAACCTGATATTGTGGGTACCTAAAGCCCAACACAGCTTCTGCTAAGGGACCTTCAAGGATAAGAGGCCGGTGCACTGTTAAAGATTAAAACCCAGCCGTCTGCTTTTATGCTTGAGAGTCCTTCGCGACTCCCCGGTGACATCACATTCATCTCACTGTATTTGAAAAATGCATTTAAATGTCAAAACTAAAGTACCCAAACAAGGGCTCCTTAGCACACTAACTGTTAACACATTGCTGAGCCAAACGCCTTCCCCAAGACATATGGGGCCGACTCCATCCATAAAATATACCACAAGTAACACACAAAGTCCCGGAGGAAATAAATACTCTCTGCTCTACTCTGACCTGGTTTTTCCTCCCAAAACACACTTGAAGACATGTTTCACTGCAGCAGTGGACATCAATTTCAAATACCTTCCTGCAGCACTGCACCTCCTCCTGGCTGAGATGCCCCAGAGCACAGCTGTGTTCAGGGCTGGGAGCACTGGAATTGGAGGTGCTGCTGAGGCCACACACTGGGTACTCTTTACCCCAATTGAGATAAAACTGTTCAGATCAATGAACTCAGTAATTTACTTCAGACAGACCTAATCAGTGCAAGGTAAAAGAGAGGCAATTTTGCAAAATGTAAATGAACCTGACGCTAGAGACACAAGTAATGGGAATTCAATGGCAGCTGGTGCCAGAGCAGCAGAACCATGAGCTGCCCCCAGTTCCAGCTGCTTGAAATAGAGAAAAAGTGGGAGAGGAAGAGGCTCCTTCCTCTTGCCCTGCAAAGCTGTGGCAGCAGGATGCTCAGCCTGGGGGTGAAAAGCAGCTCTGCCCTGCCCTGGGGCTCTGCTGTTGCTCTGCACACCCCTGTACAAGGGGGTACCAAACTGCTGGGATTTTTCTCCTCCCTGTGCAAGTACCAATGCCTCTGAAAGTGCAGAAGAAAACTGGGCAAGGCCATTCTGAACCCCAGATGGGAAAGAGAAGCTGCCCACATCTGGTAGCTGTTGGAGAGCCAGGGTCAGTGGGAAGGGCAGAGGCAGGGAAGAACCTGGTCCAGTCAATCTGTGCTCATCAAGCTTGGCCCCAAGTGCTACGAGCTCCGTTTTCCTGCCAGAGCAGAGCCAGCCCCTGGCCAGCCCTGGGGCTGAGGGGCTGCAGGAAGCAGCCATTGGAAAAAACAAAATGCCCCGTTTGCTCAGGGAAGCCCAGTTTTCCTTGGGCAATGTGGGAATGAAGCCAGGGCACGCAGTGCTCATATCACAGTGATGGCACCACTGAGTGAGCAGCAGCTTTTTCAGAGAAGAGCAGTTAGGTCTTCATAATGGACTGCAACTTTGTAGAATAATTTAATTTTTTCCTACTGTTACGATGCCAGAATTTCAATCAGACAAAACCGTATAATGGATTTCTTTTGCTGGGCATGTTACATAAATTGCATATTCAAGTACTATAAAATATTTGTAACAGACAGGTACTTTTCTAAATTGGGTCTGACAGTAAGCGATAGTGACTGGAATATTTATGTGATGGCACCTATGCAATGAGGCAAAATGCAAGGTGTGGGAGTAGGAACATGGCAGCAGGAATCCCACACAGGGTTTGCAGCTTTTCTGCCCTGCTGCACTGAGCTCCCCAGCCAGCTGAGCCCATGACTGGTGCCATCAGGGACCAGTGGTGGAGTCCATCATGCAGAGAGCCCTACAGCAGAGATTTGGACAGACTGTCCCTTCCTCCCTCCTTCTAAGTCTCAAAGCACAGGTATTTTGAGTCTTGGCACTCCCCTGCCTGGAAGCAGCAGCCGTTACCTCTGAGGAAGCACAGAAGGCCAGACAGGGACAGGACCAGGCTGCCCTGCCCAAGGGTGCAAGAGAGGGAGCTGGAAGGATGTTCCTTGTCCAGGGCAGCTGCCCCCAGTTCTTACCCAAGTCTTGCTCTGTTGCCAGAGCCTCCCTGAGACTGAGCACTCATTTCGGTAACATTTCCTTGACAATCACAGTTGGCAGGTCCATACTTTGCTATTTACAATTAAAATATTGTATTGATACAAATAGGCTTTGGCAGCCGCTTCAAGAGGTTTTTAATTGAATGATTATTGTATTAAATAACTGTTTTTAATGGAGCATGAACTTGTTTAAATGACGACTATAGAGCTATTGAGAGTCCAGCAAATTTTCCATGTATTTCCACCTTTTCACAAATAAATATTTATGTCTTGCCAGTAGGAGGATTTCCTGGCTGATCACAGAGGGTGGCAGGGAAAAACTCCCAGCCCTGGGCTGAGCTCTGAAGCTGTGGCTGGCAGTTTCTCAGGCTGTGCCCATGGTACACATGCTGTTCTTGGAGTGTGAGCGCTGGGTGTGCAGGAGGATGAAGGAGAAGGAAAGTAGGACTTCATTAACCCTGATCACAGGCCAGCTGCAGCACCAGCACCCTGAGAGCCCCCGTCACCTGGCCTGAACACACCCTGACCCCCAGCCTTGTGGGGTTTTGACTCCTGCCAGCACATTTCTAGTCATGCCAACCTGTCATTAGAAGCCTCTGTGGCACAGACACCTCTGTCTGTCCCCCTTCAACAATAGCTCACGTCAATTTGCATTACGCAGGAATAGCAGAAGCAAACATGAAGATGAACCCTCTGAAAAAGGCTTGCACAGCTCTTCAGCATGAGCAGGATTAATCACAGATAATAATTACCATACCAAGAGTTAATACTTCAGCAGCTCAGCCTTGCCTCCCAGCTCCTGGACAAAACCAGGATCTATCCAAACCAGGGGAAGCAGCAGTTGTGGTGCATCCTCGCCCCCACCCCATTTTTTAAATCATCACTCAGAATAATTCTGGATTTAATGATTTATTAGCTCAGAAAATAAGCAGACCCCAGTCCTCTGCAGTGCTCAACATCCCTTTAACCTTCTGCTCCCACTCTCAGCAGCACCTTTGCTGCCTTAAGGCAAAATGCTCCCTGGCCCCGAGGTCAGTATGGAGGTGGCCACCATCAGCCTCCTTTTGCATGCCAGGGAGGCTTTGTTACCCTTCCAGCTGATGCAGCCACAGGACAGCAATGGGTACCATTGGTTTATCAGCTCCATTAAGGCTCCAATAACTTAACAACGGATCAATAAACCATTATCTCCCTCCAGCCTTGAAAACCCAGTCACCCCAAACTCACCCGGCTCTGACAAGCTCGTGGTTTCTCATCATGAGGAGCCAAGACAGCTCGTTAACAGAGTCTGGCTGCCAAAATGTCCCCTCCTGCAGGACAGGGCTCCCCCTCCCCTCTCCCCAAAGAGATCAGGTCTCCCCAGAAGGCAGGGTCTGGTGGCAGGTAAAAGTGTTCCCAACGCCCCCTCCCTGGGGCAGGAGTGCCAAGGATCACACTGGGAGGGCTTCCCTCTGCAGAGCCCTGTGCCTGCGTGATGCCCCTTCCCTCAGGGCACCTGGGCTGCCCCACCACGGCCATGACCCGGGGCCTCACCAGCTCAGGGCAGTGTCCCCCCCCAATCACACACCAGGTCAGGGCAGTGTCCCTCTCTGGTCACACACCAGGTCAGGGCAGTGACCCCCCAGTCACAGTCACACACCAGGTCAGGGCAGTGTCCCCCCAGTCACAGTCACACACCAGGTCAGGGCAGTGTCCCCCCAGTCACACACCAGGTCAGGGCAGTGTCCCCCCAGTCACACACCAGGTCAGGGCAGTGTCCCTCTCTGGTCACACACCAGGTCAGGGCAGTGCCCCCCAGTCACACACCAGGTCAGGGCAGTGTCCCCCCAGTCACACACCAGCTTGGCCACCAGAGCCCAACAGCCCCTCCTGATTACTATGAGATAAAAATCAATATTGCTACTTTACCTTTTAAACACCTGCGTGGCTCTCACTCTAAGAGAGAATTAGCAATTTGAAGTGCTAACAATTTACTTTGCTAAAAAATTAATTCAGCAATTTCCCATAAATTACGTGCAGCTCAATAATAAAAATACTATTTCTACATTCGGAAGCTTTCCATTACTGGTTCCGTTCATCTGCAGAATAAAATAGCTTTTCAGAAAGAGAACTATCTCAAAGTATTTTCTGAGAAGTGATATTGAATTGTTACATTAGTGGAGAAAGTTTGGCTCCTTTTGTAAGAATCATACATTTCATAATATTCTGAACAAAGAAAGTTGTCTCCGAATGCCATAATTTAGTCCTGAAAAAGTGACAAACAAATAATGCCAACTAAACTAGGGAAAGAAAAGAAGTGACTTTTAATTATATAATTTTTTTTGATTAATTTATTTCTGACAGTTTTATAGGCTGACAAGAGAAAGTGTTTTATATGCAAAAAACATTATTCACTCTCAGCTGTTAAAGCATAAAAATTGTCAAATGATTTTAATACAGTTTTAAGTTTAATGTTTACTGTCAGAAAAAAGTCCACAGCAATTACCTGTCACATGGCCCTTAATTCTTTGTTTCTGACAGCAAAAACAATAAAATATGGTTTTGCCCAAACCTCTTACTGTACAGATTTATGAGGTTTAAAAGACAACTGTTTTTCTTATTTATTTGCATTTAAGGAACGAAACTTCCAGCCATTTTCCAGCAGGAGTGACCCCTTTGACCTGAGCAGGTCAGCACAGACAGGGTTCCACCTGCCCTTGGGTGCAGACCTGGGGCTCTCATTCAGTGCAATTCCTGCACCCCCGTCACTGCTGAGGGCAGGGGAAGGAACGGCTGCTGCTGGAGGCTCCTTCTTGGAGGCCCACTTCTTCTCTCTGGCATTTAATGGGCTTTGAGATGCTCTTTGCAGCTCTCTACCTCCAGACCTGGGATGCAGCAGAGGCAGGAACTGGCACACTCATCCGTGGGATTTTAGCAGCAGCTCTATTTTCCTCACCTGGAGCATCGTCAGTACACCAACGTGTCACACTCCTGGGGTGACAGCCAGAGGTGCTGGGGAGAGAAGATCCTGTGGCCCAAGTGCCACCAGGTGCTTTCCCACATCCTGCCATCCCCGAGACTCCTCTGGTGTCCTGCCTACAGGAGAGCAGGTGCCCAAAAGGGCACGTCAAGGCCTGAGAGGGCTGTGAAACAGTACATAACTGATGATTTTTAATATCAGAATAATGAAACCGAGCCGAGAAATATTAATCTTTTTAAAAATGTAAAGAACCAGGGCTCTGTTTCCATGGAAAACCACATCCTGCACATTATCTATCACCTGGGGATTGCAGTGGCATGGTAAACAGAGGGGTAAATACAGGAGAGAGGCACTGCTCTGCTCTCGGCAGAAATAAGCCGTGCTGGCAGTATAAAAGCATAATGGCATTTTCTAGATCAGCCTCCTCAAAGCAGCCAAGTTTCCATGCTTTTTCCTGCATTTTCCACGCAGGTTTCCCCTGCCCCTTTGCTGTGCCTCCAGCCATGAGACACCCTGAATCCCCCTCTCAGCTCCGGACCCAGCACCCCTCAGCAGCAAGCACAGGGACTGATTTGTGTCAGCAGCACAGGTTGTTTATATCAGTTTTTTGTATCCTCATACCCTCCCTAGCCAAGAAGAAAGCAAAAATCCTACCAAAACCCCTCCCAACTTCCAGGAGTTTGCAAACCCCTGCTATAAATAGATCCCTAATAGGAGGCTGGAATAGGATACAATTTATTTCCAGATCTGATGGGCTGACCTTCATCATCACTCGAGGCTCTACTTGTCATGAATTATGGGCAATTCACTCGCTAGTGGAAATAAATTGTATTACTCAGTATCGCGTCCTCCGCACATGGCACAGCTCCTCCCCAGCACTGCTGGGACCAGCTTCCCCCCTGGGAGACCCTCTCTGGGGAGCACCCAGCTCAGTGGGGCTGGGCAGCAACCGCCACAGCTGGGGGTCATTTCTGAAGGTGCTGTGCGAGGTCCTGAGCAGCAGTTGGTGTCTGGGTCACCAGCCATGGACCAGCCCGAGGCATCACCATCCTGCACCATCACCATCCTGCACCATCACCATCCTGCACCATCACCATCCTGCACCATCACCGTCCTGCACCATCACCATCCTGCACCATCACCATCCTGCACCATCACCATCCTGCACCATCACCGTCCTGCACCATCACCATCCTGCACCACCACCATCCTGCACCATCACCATCCTGCACCATCACCGTCCTGCACCATCACCATCCTGCACCATCACCATCCTGCACCATCACCATCCTGCACCATTACCATCCTGCACCATCACCATCCTGCACCAACACCATCCTGCACCAACACCATCCTGCACCATCACCATCCTGCACCATCACCATCCTGCACCAACACCATCCTGCACCATCACCATCCTGCACCAACACCATCCTGCACCATCACCGTCCTGCACCATCACCATCCTGCACCATCACCAGCAGCCCCTCACACTGTTCCTCACTTCATCCAGTCCCGGTACGGCTTCATCAGTCAGAGGAAATTATAGGACAGGGTCAGACCAGGTGGAGCAAGGTGGGCCCTTCTCCTGCTGGCTTTGATCCTCACCCTGATCACAGGAGTCTCACTGCCACCAGAGCAGCAGCAGCCAGGGCTCCTGCCCTGCTCACCCCACCTCCAGGCCCTCCAGACAGGTAATGAGATCAGGAATCATGAGAAAAGGGGTCAGAGCATAAATCAAGTGCAGTTAAGATCAATATAAACAAAAGCAGTAAATACCGAATATAAGTGTTAAAAGCCGAGGCTGTGCTGGCCCCGGGGGAGCAGAGCCCCTGTGCCAGCCTGTCCCTGCCAGCCACCCTCTCACGCTCCAGCACCTGCTCTTGCTGCCAGACTGGTTAGTGAAGGAAACAGATGCAGAGCTCTTCAGCAAGCACCAACTCCTGAACCAAAGCAGGCTTGTGCAGAAAACAGCCTGTGCTGCTCCACACTGAGATGGGAAGAGCACTCAGGGGCTCTGCAGCCCCGAGGGCTGTGCCCCACTTCGAGGGGCTGCCCCCACACTGCCCCAGCCCCTCATGGGCCATCAGACAGGGGGAAGGTGACAGCCCAGTCCTGTGCTGGGGATGTGCTTGCCCTTGCCTGCACAATAAAGGGCATATTTAGCAGTGATGAACTCCTACATAGCTCAGATTAGAGATGAGCTTGTGGTTAGCGTTACACAAGGAATACACCAGGCAGGAAGTCATTATTTCATAGTAGAAAATGCATAAAAAAAGCCAAATGACAGAAGCATCTTCCGCTTCTCCAGACACAGACACAGAAATCTCTGCAGTGGTTCAGAGCACCATCCCCAAGTCAGGAGGAACATCAGGGCTTCTCTGCTCCACAGGCCAGGGTAGTTCCTGCTCAGATGACTGATGTGCTCCAGCTACTAAAGCTGAGGCAGTAAATCAAGAATTAGCCTATGCAGAGTCTAAAAGGGAAAGGATTTATTAAAAGTCAAGCAGCAGGAGATCATAAGTTTTGTTCTATGGTTTTGGTCTCCACACACCACAAGGAAGAGCAGGGCCTCGGAGGGTTCAGAGACTGAACTCTGTCCCTATAGATATAAGAAAACAGGTTTTTCTTCCCTAAACTGGGGAGGGTTTTATTTGTCTTGAAAGTTGCTCCAAACATGTTAACTATAGTCACCTTTTAGAGTCACTTTCTTCTACAGACTAGTTCAATCTTACATAAGAGCCAAATTCCAGGTTAGACCAAACTCTGCAGGAGATTAATTGAGCTTTTTCCATGTACCACACAGAGCAGCAACAAAAAAAAGAAAGCTACATGTTGAACATCACAGAACAGCTATAATCCCCCTAAGCAAGGCCAGAGCACAGAGCCTAAGGATATCACAGCTTTCCTGAATAGCATATCTGTACAGAGCAGCCTTCAGCAGAAACAAGCCCCAGGGGACCTCCTGAACCTTCCCCCCCTCATTTATAGGCAGCTGAGTTCCCTTCACCCCTCACTGGGGTGGGGCCTCTAAGATAAGAGAGCCCAGGACAGTCTCGCCTGAGGTTATCAGTGAACATCCCACACTTGGGGTGGAAGCCCAGTTCTTGGCTTTAGGGTCCTGTTCAGCACTGGGGGGGCTGGAGCTTGGTCTCCCCAGTGCTCTGTGCCCCTGCTCTCAGCCCCTCCAGTGCCTCTGCAGCTCCCTGGGCACAGAGGTACCACCGTGCAGCAGGTGGAGGATGCTCTCTGGTGACTGAGGTTTGAACAGTCAGCAGTGTTAGGTGCTTGTTCCCTTCTCTGCCCAGCAGCTCCCTGTGCAGTCTCCCCTTGCCCTGTGCCAGTGTGGGCTGGGAGGCACTGAGTGTCCTCCCTGGCAGGGTGCAGGGAACCCGGGTTAGGGGTGCTTGGTGTACCCCACAGAGGGAAGGGTGTTCCCTTGGTAGCTCCCCTCTGGCCCCTGAGCAGCCAGACTGTGCCCCGAGAGCAGAGTGGGGGGTCCTTTGTGGGGCTTCTGCTGGTGTCTCATCAAGGAGAATGAGGGATCTCTGAGCCCTTTCCTGGGGCTGTGCTGGGGGCACCTGGCTCTGTGGCACACAGATGATTTTCTAGGAACAGGACTATTAATGTGGGGGCCACAGGGCTAAGCAAGAGGCTCTGAGCATCCCCTGGGCACCCACCCTGCAGTCACAGGGGACACAAAGGACACTGCAGGCAGGTGCATTTCCTTGCAGTGCAGAACGTTCCATGTTTTCCTCAGAGCTGGCCTGGCCATGCTGGGTGATGGTGCTCCCATTCCCATGCCAAACAGTGAAGAGCCCTAGATCCCTGTTGCAAAGATTTGCCTTTTTTAATTATTTTAAATATAGTAAAAAGAACAGTTTAATTTTAATAATAGATGATTATTGTTCATAAGACAAAAATGTGTCACTCTTAATTATTTTTGCAGAAAGTTCCTTACCCAACATGTGTTTTTTTCAAACAGGAAGGTACTACCAAGGTATTCCTCCTGTTTTCCTGGCTGCAGATGCATGGTGAATCCTAATTAAAACCTTTAAGTCTTATTCCATTTACAAGAAGGAGTGTATAATTTTTCTTTTAGCTTTTTTTAATACTGGGTCTCAATGCCCATTACAAAAATTCCAATGCATCTTGGAAGTTAGCAGCTAATTATATTTCTCCAAGTTATATATCTGGAGTTCTAGATGGGGAAAAGGCAATTACTTTTTTTCTCATTTAGCATAACAATCTCCGAAGCTTTATTGGAGCTCCAGTGAGTCACGCTATAGATCAGAGCCTGGGCTGGAAAGAGGAGGAATTTGGGGGGAAGGCAGGATGCTTGCTCAGCTCTTCCTGGCTCCCTCCCTTGTTAGTGTGCTGCCTCCACCAGGACACTCGCTAATTGTTTGTCGAATGACCGCGGTGCTTTTTGCCTCGACAACTTTTCCGGGGAGGTCACTCAGCACATTCATTACGGGGCACCTGCTCGCGCTGCTGGAGCGAAGGGTCTGTCAGCGTTTTCCAGGAGTTTATAACTTGTCTGTAAATGTTTGTGTGAAGCTGAAAATCGTTGCTTGATTTCTCCCAGGCAGAAACCGGCTGGTTCAGCCATTTGTTCCGTGTCACTGTGCCCAGGTGCTGTTGGTGTGGGGACCCCTGTCCTGGTGCCTGCGAGCCCCTGCCCGTTGGGCTGTGGGGATGCTGGGCTGGTGCTGGGCTGGGCACTGCTCTGTGCTCTGCAAGGACAAACTCACCCTCTGGCTCCGTGCAGCTGGGCAGGGCAGGGAGGATGGCTGCTGGAATCTGCTGCTGCTGGGGTGCAGGGCTGTGGGACCCCCTGGGCGGGTGGCAGTGGTGCTGGGCAGCCTGGGCAGCTGATGGGCTGCTGCCATGGGAGCCTTGACCTTTGTCAGCTGAATTGCTACAACCTTCAGTTTAACAGTCCTCAGCTACCTTTTTTAAAAAGATCTGTTATGCTTGGAGCATCTTGCCTCTTCCACTTTCTCAAAACTGAACTTAAAAATGCTTCCAGAAATAGGTCTGGAATCTGTGCATCAGCCCAGAGATGTGCATTTGGCCAAGCTGTGGTACCCCAAAGGTCCCTGCATGACAAGGAGTTCCGTAAATTTCCTGCTCACCAGGGCTGCACTTGTGATAATGAGAAGAGAAAAACCAAACCAACCAACCAAACAATCCCCCCCAAAACAAGCAAACAAAAACCTGCCAGAAAATAAACTCCCTTGCACATGCTGGACCAGGGGGAGAAAACAAAGCTAGTTCCCAGCTTGTTTGCAGCTCAGCCCCATATTTCTGGCCCAGGATGGGTAACTCCACACTGACCTGCATCAGCAGACAGCACACTCACTCTCCCTGGCAGCTGATTTATTCCCTCTGCTTCTGGGATTGTTCTGTAGCAGGGGCTAACCCAGACCACTGACTGTTTTTCCAGACCTATCTGTGACACTGACACCAGGGATGAGTTCCCGGAAGTGTTTTTGGAAGTAAAAGGATGGAAAGGGACTCAAATAGAAGGAGCCCAGAATTGGTTCAGGCTGCTCTGTTGGCTTTGATTTCCCACAAACTCTCACCCTCTTTACCAACAGGAGAAATGCTGGTGGCCTTGGGACCTTGACACTGGTTTTCCCTGCCTCGGGGCACAGGGCCCACAGCTCCTGTCACTGCTCTGGTGGGACCCGTGGTGCTGGAGCCCCTCTAAGCTGTGGTGGGTGCAGGGTCTCCCTGCCCTCGGTTGTTTTGGGCTGGAAGCACTCCCGGAGCCCGGCTCTCACACGGCTCTGTGCTCAGCCCAGCTGCAGCTGTGACAGGTAAATGTTCCTTCTGACACCCCGAGCCAGAGCTGTCTCTCGTGATAACCCAGCCCTGCTCTGAACAGTGAGAACGGGGCAGCCCCTTTCCTGTGCCCCGGCCCCGGGGCACACCCACTGCCCCAGCCCGGGGGGATGGAGTGGCCACTGGGTCGGAGCTGTCGGAGCACGCAGGGCCACGGCACGGAGACACTCTGCTGCTGGGGAACCTGTGAGAAATTAAATTCTCCACTTGGCTGGGCCGGGTGACTTGGCTTTGCTCTGCCGACTTGTTCCTTCATTATTTTTTTGGCCGATAACTGACTGCAAGCTTGTCTTGTCTGTTTAATACCAGCACAGCGGCTCCAGGAGAGGCTCAGGCTTGTCAGTCTCGGCGAGCACGCACTGTATTGCTCTCCCCACTTCATTTACTTCATGGACAGGAGGGGAAAGGCCTCGAGGTGCTGCTGAGCCTGGCAGCTGGGATGGAGGGTTTTTCTGCAGGCTGGGCTGCCCAGCGCGGGGCAGGCTGGGGCACAGGGAGACCTGCACGTGTCCAGGGGAGCTTGAATGGGGCCAGGCGAGCTGAGGACAGTCATTATTAAGATTAATCTCTCCCTCACACCTTGGAACATGCCTAAATCTCCAGGCAGCCTTGCAGCCAGGTTTGAGATGGACTTGGCTGTTCTTGCTCTCTGAGCACCAGGAGTGGCAGCACCTGTGGCTGCAGTGGGATGTGGATGCAGGTCTGATGTTTCCTCTCTGGACAGAAGAGATGCTGTTTCTGAAGCACCATCTCCCCATGTGTGTACTGTTCTATGCAGACTAACACATTTTGGGTATCACAAGGGTCCAGAAGCCAATCTGCCACAAGGCTGAAGCCACACACCCAGGCAGACCCGGTTGCATCTGTCCCTGGTGTTTTTGCAGCAGAGATGGAAGGGGGGTCAGTTCAGTCCCCTGAGACAGGTCTTTGCCTGGAGGACAGGCTGCCTGCACTTGGCTGCAGTGCCAGGGCAGTTGGGTCCTCAGAGTAAGGCTTTGCAAACACAGTCGGTTTTTGTTTAATTAAGAGCAAGCAGAGAATTTAAAGACTCAGTTTTCTCCATCCTGTGATAAATTAACTTCCTTCTTGCTCAGGAGGACAGGAACACTCCAGATCAATGATCTTACTGATGCCTGGCCTCTCCTCCTTTGGAGGGAGAAAGGGACAGAGAGCGTCAGCCCCTGCCCCTGCCTCTGCCTTTGGGGCAGCAACTGCGGGTAATGATGATGAATGGCATGATTAATGCTGGAACTCAGACCTGCAGCTGGAATTTTAGACCCTATTCACAGAATAATTCAGCTCCTGCTGTGCTATTTGGGGGCACTTAGAGTGCAGCTGAAGGCAGTGGGGTGCTCCATGTGAACCCCCCAACAGAGGTACACCCCTGACTCCTGCTGCATTCAAGGGATCAGAGGGCTCCTGTTCGTGTCCAGCTTGGTGCAGATGCCACCAGTGTGGCTGTGGCTGTGTTGAGGGATGCCAGTGTCCTGTGACAGCCACCAGAGGAGATGTAGACACCCAAGGGTACGATGTCCCAGACCAGAGACCGCTGGATGGTGCCTTTTGTCCCTCTGGGTCCTGGACAGAAAATAAGTTCCCATTTTTTAAATTTTTTGTGCATCTAATACAAACTGGTAGATTTATACATTTCTCAGAAATCACTAGACAGACATAACACCTTCAGCTCTGCCTGAGCAATGCTGGGCCTTGGCTGCAGTTTTCAGTTTTCTAAACTCCTTCTTTAAATGTATTTTTATACAGCAGTGTTGACCTTTTCTGCCAGCCCCTGTGGAGCGAGGTTGTATCTTGTGTAAAAGTCATATCAAATGGGCCACAAAAAATCACTCTTGCCTGATTAAAATGAATAGTCTAGACGACGTGTGCATTTTCCTTCTGTGTCGTTAGCTTTGTGTGAGAGCTTGCAGCAATCAGGGCATTTATGGGAGAAATGCAGCTACAGGTACCTCAAGCTGCCTGAGTGGATACTAATTACAATCCCTGTAAGGATTGATTTGCAAAGAAAATTTCTATTGCCTCAAGGACAAACGTTTGTGCAAATCATATTATTGTGTATGAGAAATTGGTAACACTTTATGAAATGGTTCTTTTATAAATACTTTACTATTTATTAAATTAAATGGTTTTATAACAGTCCTTTTGCTAAGTTAAAATATCGTAAGTGTTCTGGTTTGGCATTATTTCTGTGCTACAGAGCCTGCTGTCAGGGCTCGGTTGGCGTCACCTGCTCAGACTGTTGTTGGTGCAGTTGGTGACACTCCGTGTCTGACACCGCGGTGCCCACGCCCGCTGCCAGTGCCACAGCAGCAGCTCCCCTGGGCACGTCCTCTCCCCTTCTTCACCTGGACGTGAAATTCTAGAACAGAGTAATTTGAAGTTGCCTGTTTCCTGGAGCACGGATTTTCACTGTGACAGATAACACAAACCTTGTCCATGTTGTGTGTTTGGCTTCTTCAGCGCAGGTGGCACATGCCCAGGCCCTGTAAGAGGCAGGGTGGATGGTTTGTGAACCAGATTCAGCTGCTTTTAGAACGTACAGAGTGAGCCCTCCCCATCCAGGAGTGAACCCCTTTGGAGGTGTCTTGGCAAGCTGCAGTGAGGTGACATGTGCTGACATCTGTGGTCCCTTGGCTCATCCAGCACAGCTCATGGAACAAGAGGCGGGTGCCCAGCCCTCACCTGTGGGACCAGCAGGTCCCTGATCCACCTGACAGGAGATCCAGTTGCTGCACAGAGAAGGATGAGACCATTTTTGTACTTCATGCTCAGATCTGACCCTCTTCAGAGAGGAGCTGGGAGAAATCTGCAGGCAGGAAGCATCCTGTGTCATTTCCAAACCCACAGGCCAGTTTGGGTACTGTTCCTGTGGTCAAGCCAACTGTATCCCAAGGTACAGGAACAGCACTTTGCTCCTGGTTTAGATCTTCAAGACTCAGAGGCTCAGGAGCTGCTTTCCCATTTTCCTATGGGAGAACTGTTTGCAATCCCATGGTGACTGGTGCTGTGTCCAGGCTCACCACTGTCCACCTGACCATGCTTCCAACACAGGAATTGGCCAGTTGTTCCATTCCTATTATTCATTTTACCTGGAGGAATTAGAAGAGGGAAAATCATTGCCTTGCATGCAGCTGAGGAGATGGACAGGAGCAGTGGTCACACCCGTCAGTCATCAAATCCTGTTGGTCCTGCACGTTACTGGTGCTGTGCGAGCGCTCCAAGGCTGACCAGCTTCATTCCTGCTTGGAGAATCTGACCTCGCCTTCCAAAATTCCTGTCTGCTCTGGAAAACAAGCAGACAAGACATCTTTACTGAGCTAGAAATTTCTCTTGAATGTCCCCTCTCTAATTTACGTTCCCTCTCACTTCATTGCCTGCAGCAGAGCCCATTAATGGTGGCAGTTTGTGACACAACTGAAGGCTCCTCCAACGGGCAGCTCTCCCACGATTCCAGAGGCATTTGCTGACATGGTGGGGCTCAGCTTCTCCCACTCTGTTTCCCAGGCTCCAGAGACTAATCCTTCCTTTGGCTGGCTCTGCTGCTGCTATGGCAATATTTTCTCCCCCATCGTGGTAATCACGCAATGGTCTCTGAGAACAGCAGGAGAAGCAGTGCCTGGTAGATGCATAAAAGGTAAGATGAACTACATGTCATAAAACTTTTAAAAGTTCCTTTTTTGTGTTTGTGCGGGGGTTATTTTATATGGCTTTTGATATGAAGCTAAAATTGCACATCAAAAAGGATAATGCATCTTTAAGCTGTTACAATGACTTCTAAATTTTTCATTTAATGTCAGTGAGGAAAAAACCCCTCAGTTGGCTGAGTTACGTTGGTGAGATGGCTGTTTCATTCCATAAAGTGTCTGCAGTGGATTTGAACAGTAGGAAATCCAAGGGTGATAAATAGCTATTTCTAAGTAAATTTCATGCAATTGCCCTTTGGTTAAAGTCTTTCCTCTCAGCACTTTCCTGTGCACATAGCCCAACTAATAATATTCAGGAGCAAGTGCTTTCCAGTGTGACAACTGATTGCACTTTGAAGCAGTAAATGGCTGATTTCATAATTGGTATAATTTTTCACAAGTACCTGAATGTCATATACAGAAAGAATAAGCAACCTGGACTTAATACAGGAGCTTTTTCAATTCTCCTAAAAATCAATAATGTATTAAACCCCTCTAACTGATTAAAATAATGTGAACCCTGAGTAGGTTTTGTGAGGAAGGCAGGTTTCTTCAAGGGTGGCAGATTTATGGCAAAAGGGTTAATACATGGGGAGAACAGGGATATGTTACAGATGGAGTCCGTTTTCCTAATTAAACTTTTATCAAGATTTTCCCAGTTTGAATTGTTTCATTTAGCACGATGGGAAGGAGCATTTCCTTCAGTGTTCAGGGCAGCTCCTGCCGCGTGTGTGATGCCAAGAGCTCTGTCCTCGCAGAAAGTGTGGGGATTATGAGGAGAAAAAACATGGAATCCTTTCCAAAAACATCATGTTGGCTCTGGAGGGTCCTGCTGCCCTGTGGCAGGAGAGGGTGCAGGGCAGATTTTTGGGGCAGGCTGCACAGGTGTTGGTGCTGGCTCCACAGGGACCTGAGCTGGGGGTTCAGGATGGGTCCAGCCTGGGGAGGAGGCTGCTGTGGGGGCTATCCCAGGGCACAGGGGGCACCTGCATGCCCAGGGGCCTCTTTGTGTGGAAAAGTTCAAGCAGCATCGCAGAGAAGTGAATGTGACTGGCAGGGCTACAGAAGAGAGAGCTCTCACTGGGAGGGAAGCAGGATCTGAAGATTTCTTGAAATCCTTTCAGACTATTGTAGAAAAACGTCTGAAGGTCTATTGAGAAAATTATTTGTAAAGCTAAAGCAAAGATGCAGCCTGATGGCAGGGACGTGTGGGTGGCAGGGGCACGAGCAGGGAGGAGGGTGCAGAGGGCAGGTGAGGGGAGTGGGCTCCTGGCACCCACGTGGGAGTGCCAGGGGTGCAGCAGCACCCACCACCCCTCACTGGCAGCACTGTGTGTGGCCAGTGTCTTGGGGGTTGGAGCAGTGGGATGTGCACGAATGCCTCAAGATTAAGAAATGAGATCTCTGCTGTTAAAGCCTCAGCAAGCTGCTGGTGTTGGTTCCCAATGCCGTGGGCACCTGCCCGCCCTGGCAAGGTGGCACCGTGTCACCTCTGTGTGAGGAAGCCACGTCCCTGCTTGCCCCCACACTGTGGGTGGGAACACACATCCCTGCCAGATCTGACCCTGCATTTCCCCAAGGAAGGGCACGTTCCTTCTCGGGGGGGTCACAGGCAGGTGGATTGAGGAATCTATTTAAACTTCTCTCCTCAAGATCATGATCAGACATCTTAAGCTATGCATTACTCACATTTGTCTGTTGTTTCTAACTCATTTCCTATTTTCCAGCTGAGGGACTCTGCCAGAAGCACTCTTTGCCAGAGATTAAAACAATTTAGGAAGCAGACACCCAATTCCTTTCTTTGGATAGTAGGCAAATTGGATATCTGTGAGAAGCAAGCAAATTTTATTATCAACAGATAGTTTGCTACTTAACTATCCTTAAGAATCCCCCAGCATTTGCAGGCGTTTGTTGTCCTGAGCCAAAAGGTACGTGTGGCACGTGCCCTGTGAGGTGCCCGGCCACCGCCGTGCTCAGCCTGTGCCCAACGCCTGGAGCTCCCGTGGGGTGCTGGCAGCCCGGGAGGGCAGTGTGGGGAGCAGGTATTTAATGGCAGCAAAGGTGCTGGAAAACAAATGTACCTGGTGCAGGAGGAAGAGCCCAGGGTGCTCCCTGGGGTCTGGAGCCGACCCAGTGAGCTCCCCAGGAGCTGTGGCTCCATGGGCTGTGCTCTGCCTGACTCTTATGTTTGTACTGAGGCCAAGGGACACAGGAAATCACATTAACTGTGGCTCTCATTGGTTTGTATCAAAATAGCTGTTTTAAATATAATTATCACTAATTTGGCAAAGTGTGCCATTAGATATGTAAATTTTTTGCCTAATGGATGCTCATGGCAGGTCACAGTGGATGGGATGACGTGGGATAACCAAATCAGAACCATTTCTCAGCTTTCTAAGCAGGTTTTCAGGGATGGGTTTTAGCATCTGGAGGTCTCCCAGGTGCCTTCCCCATAGGCCACCAGGGACCCGGAGCTTCCTCACAAGGAAGGTGCACATCCTGCATTTCCCAGGGTGTTGGGGTGGTGCAGGAAGTTCTGCAGCAGTCCAGGAACACAAAGGGGATGGCTCTTAAAATTATACAAGGATAAAAAAATAAAAATCATAGAATCATTCATCAGGATTGCTGTAGTTCTTGACCACATAGTCAATGATTTATTTTATCTTAATATATTCCACAAAGAGTCCCCATATTTCCATAAATATGTCATATCTACCTAATACATAGTAATGAACCTGCTCCAAGGGTAAATAAATAAGATCTAAGCTCAGCAAGCCAATGTTTATCAAAGGGAGATATACAGATATTGAGTCCTTTAAAGTACCATTCTTCACAGCAATCACAACCAAGTTTGGCAATTTATAACGTGTCAAGTCAATTAGAAATCCCGGGGGGCTCAGAGCGAGCCCCAGCGTGGGGGGCCGGACGAGGCAGGTCCAGCCGTGCATACACGAGTGGGTGTGGGCATGATGGGCACGGCTGGGGCACAGCCAGGGCACAGCCAGGGCACAGCCAGGGCAGTGCAGCCCATCAGACCCCGCGGGAGGGAGAGCCCCACCGGCACTGCCCCTTCCCGGCACTGCCCCTGCACTGGCACTGCCCCTGCACTGGCACTGCCCCTTCACTGGCACTGCCCCTGCACTGGCACTGCCCCTGCACTGGCACTGCCCCTCCCCAGCACTGCCCCTCCCCAGCACTGCCCCTCCCCTGGCACTGCCCCTCCCCTGGCACTGCCCCTCCCCGGCACCGCCGAGCTGTCAGCGCTGTACAACAGTGATCCACACAGAGCCATGGAATCACTGAAGTTGGAAAAACCCTCTGAGATCATCGAGTCCAACCGTTCCCCAAGTGGTGCCAAGAATTTGCTGATCTTTGTTTTGAGAATTGTCTATTATGAAAAACTGAACTAGTTTTAAACAGAAAATTTGATTTGGACTGTTTTAATTTATCTTTATTCCGTTGTTCCGTGGAATTACATGTATCAGTGTATTACATTATGTAATATGCTAACGTAAATATTTTCATACAAATACGTTGAAATTAACTAAAAATATGATTGCAAAGGGAAATAAGTAATTTTTTTATAGATTGCACCTTCCTAATCTTATTTTCTACAGCAAAGTATTTCATGTCTTTTTTGTAATTAGTTTGACAAAGTCAATAATAATAGAATATTCTGATTGTGTCAATATGACATGTAATATTATGCACTTCTCTACTATTATGGATATTATGACATGATTTGACATGATCTGATGGGTCACATTATGCACTACTACCGATGTTATAAAATAATGTAAAAGTAATGAAAACAATTTTTGAAATGAAAGTTTTTAGAAGGAATTCATGACTTTTCCTGAGAGAAATTCCCAAGCAAATATTTTTCCTTTCCATTTTAAAAAAGTTTTTTTCATTAGGTTACTCCACTTTTCCCCCCAAGTAAAACCTTTCATTCCTCATCCTCAGCTTTGCTTTCTGCTTGTTGCTTTGTTCACCCACAGCAGCTGGGTTTGGTGTTTTAAAGCTTTCCAGGAGGAGCGTGTGGGGGCACAGAGACCTGGAGTGGGGATGTGTCCCAGCACAGGGGGTGATGTGGGTGACAGTGACACTGGCTGACACCAGGCTGGCACGTGCTTCACTTGTGAGCTCCCGTGTGAAGTACACAGCATGCTGACCCTGATTTATATTCATTTTTACAGGGATGAAACGATAATTCCCACAGAAACACAAAACAGTTTGGAAAACACTTATAGCACATCACTGGTGAGCCGGGTGCTTGTGAGCCTGAGCTTGCCCAGTGCACGTGGCTGATGTGGCTGCAAAGGTGCAGATTTCCTGTGCAAATCATTGAGTAAACGTGGCACTGCTGGCAGGCAGGTGGGAATTTTGGTGGCCTGGAGACTAGAGCAGGAATCCAACATGGGCACCAGGGACTGCAGGCTATGCTCTGTGTTCTCCTGGCTGTGAGGCAGTCGGTAACACAGAGGCTGGGATTCGGATTCATTTTTAATGAAACACTTTTTGCAACAATCCTACAGCAGCCCCAAATGGTGGCAGACAAGAGGACGCCAGGTGGAAGAACTGCTGCTGCCTCAGCAGCTCCCTGAGCCCCTCTGTGAGGGAAACCCCCATGCCAGCCGTGGGGAGCAGTGGGACAGGGTGGCAGGGAGGGACACTGGGCAGGCACGAGGACTGGCAGAGGGTAGTGGCCGTGGAAAAGCAGTGTCAGTGCTGGCAGGTGGGGTGAGGATGAGGCTGATGAAGGGGGAAGGTGAGTGTGGGTGTGCTGGGGACCCCTTGACACGCACTGCAGGGCAGGGCAGGGCAGGGCAGGGCTGCCTGGTCTCTCACCCTCTGCCCACTGGGGTCCTGCACCCAGGCTGGTGCCTGCGGGGTCAGGCAGAGGCTGAGGGGTGCTGGTGGCACTCTGCCTTAAAAAAGAGGCATCCCTGCCCCAGGTTTGGCTGCCAACCTCCAGGGCAGCCATGCAGGACCTGGTGGGTGCCAGCCCTGTGGGTTGGCCCATCTGGCCACAGTGGGAGCATTGAGGGACCCAGTGTCCCCTCCCTGGTCCAGCGTGCCTCGCTGGGGGCTCTGCGTGGAATGGGCAATGCTGCTGACAACTTCCCAGGCACAAGAGACCCTGGTGATTCAAGAAAGGTCATCCAGGGACCTCAACGGTGTCATCCTCAAATGGAAATGTCATTTTTTATTTTTCAGAGCTGATAGAACGCTCAGAATGAAGGCAGCTGATGGCAGGGGGACCTTCAGCTTGTCCAGCCCAGCCCCGGCTCCCAGCCCTCTGCTGCACGTGGTGGGCTCAGAGCCCCTCAGAGCCACATCCTGCCTGGCCCCCCTGCCCATGCCAGCCTCGGGCCCTGCTCTGGCCATGGCACTGCAGCCTCAGAACGGAAGTTCCTGGTGTTCCCGACCGGTGCTGGAATGCTGCTTCCACCTCCAGGAATGCAAATGAACGGGGTTTGATCCAAATTGCATTTCCTCTCCTAGTCTGGAGTATGACGGCACATTAAAACCTGTAATATTCCACTGCTGGTCTTTTGCATGATTTTTTAATTAAAAAACTATGGAGTAAACAAACATTCTGCTCTGGAGTAGCCCTGCAGAGACCCATCCAGAGGCACATTCACAGCCCTCCACTTTTTCAACAAAGTTTATATCTTAACAAAAAAAAAATAATAATAATATCACCCACCCTAACAGTTAGTATTGGGTAAAAGTTTGAAGTGAAAGGCAGCTGGCAACCTTCTCCAGCCCGTGAAATGATATTAACATTTTATTATTCTAAGGTGAGCTTTTTGAAACGGAATTTTAAATGTTACCCTGCTGTTCCAGAACACAAAAACCTTTAATTTTATGCAAATGAACAGCGAGGAGCTGAGCGCTTAATGTAAACGAACACTTTCTTTGTAGGAGAGGTTGGAAGGGAAAAAAAAAATTCCCAGGGATTCTTTAATTGCTGTCTGAAATTATGTAAATCCCAGCGCTAGGCAGAACGCAATTATCCCGTGCCCCTCTCTGCCAGCATTGCTAATGTCTAACAAAATATCGGTGGGTGACATTTAGTCGAGGTAATGCAAATGAGAATTAATTTTTTTCCAAGACAAAGGGCAGCTAAAAGATCACCTCGTTCCTTCACGGAGGGGGCAGAGCAGGGGGCGAGGGCAGCGGGAACTGGGCACGGTGCTGGGGGGCAGGGGCCCAGCCCAGAGCCCATCGGCGCTGCTTTATCTTTTATTTCTCAGAGGGATGAATCCTGGGGAAGGGGGGGCAGGTTGTTTGTTTGTTTTTCTCTTTAATTCGTGGTCATCCCGGCCCGGGGGCGGGGTGGGAACCGTGATTGAAACCCCCTAATGGCTCTGGCTGGTGGTGGGCAAAGGCAGCGGTGATTTATCACCTTCCCATGCTGATAACTAGCAATAATTCTATTAAATATTCAGAGTGAGGCTTTTGCAACACAATTATCTAACGGGGTTTGTTAGTGCAGAAATGCTCCTTGAGCACAAGAAAGGGGCTGCTCTGCAAAGGGCACAAACTGCCCCCATGTCGCCCAAGGCTGGGGGACAGCTCAGCCCACTTGGAGGTGGGGGCAGCCCACATTTCTGCAGGATAAATCAGGGAAGTCATGCAGGGATTTTCCTCCCTTTCTCTTTTTATTTTCCTTTTGGTTCTTGCGTTTCAGAGCTCCCTTTGCTTCAAAGGCCATAAGAGCCTGTGACTCCGCCGACCTTTTAAAGGGAAAAGGAACCCCGGTGGGAGCTGGCATGAGGCAGGGCAGGGCAGTGTGGGGAGGGATGAAGTGCATGGATGCTCAGGAGGCTCCGGGTAAGGGTAAGAAGTGCTCGAGGAATTACCCTTTGAAATGTACACTTTGCAGGGAGGCCCCGGGGATCATCCTGCTGAGGAGCCAGGCTGAGTTGCACCATCTGCTTGGGATTTAGGACAGGCAGGGCTGTGAAATATGAATTAAAAATACAGAGTAACAGGAAATAATTTCCCCTTGCCCAATCTTTTGGAAATTGTACCAAGCAAAGCTGGATGGCCTAGTGCTGTGGCATTCCCTGTGACAGGGATGGGTCACTGGGACCCAGCTTGGACCCCAGACCTGCACCACAGCCTTTGCCACCCAGCACCAACCCCACCTGAGCATGGCTGCTCTGGCAAAGCTCAGGCACATCCCTAGTTTTTGTATTCAGTTCTTGCTGCATCAGCTCCCCATGGTCTTCCTACAGCAGCAGGTGAAGGGCCAGTGCCCACATGGAGCCCTGGACCCACGGGCTTTCCTGGGCAGCATCACCAGCTGCCTGCTACTAGCTCCATGTCCTGGTTATGAGTGTAGCAGTTCCAGGGCCAAAAGAGGAATGGATAATATATCGTATGTTTCTCATTGCATTCCCTGCCTCTGAGTGGCTGAAGCCAGTACCCTGAGAAAATGCATCCACTGACATCACACTGTGATGAGCCTGCCCAGCCCCTCCCCACCCATGCTGGGCACCCATGGGGGCTGCACACAGTCCTGCCACACGAGTACCTACCGGGGGAGGAAGGTGAGGTGGTGCAACTGCATGTGGGAGGTGTCTGTGTCTGCAGGACCCTGCTGCCATCCACACAGAGGCTGTCCTTGTCCTCTGAAAATTTATAATCTTTATAATCCAAGATTTAGACTCTTCAAAGCTTTATGCCTGTCTTTAACCTGTAGCACATGCATAGTCTCAGTGGGATTTCTCATCTGCTAAGAGTTAAGCATGTACATAAATCTCTGCAGGCTGGGGCCCAAGGCATTCCCACGCACACACGCACACGCATTCCTGCGCTCACGCGTAATGGAACAGCCCCGTGCAACCAGAGCGTGTGTCAGTGCAGGGCCACGCCGAGCCTCTGACACTTGTGCCAGCCTCCTGAGCATTATTTGAGTAGTTTGGATGCCATCAGGGTATTGAACTTCTGAGACCACCTTTGGCAAATCCCCTCTCTGAGCCAACATCTCCGGGGAGCAGGAGGGGGACGACAGCGCGGTGACTGTGCCGCAGGTGAGCCGGGAGCAGCCGTGCACAGCCACAGACAGCACTGGGGTCAGAGTGGGAACAGGAGGAGCTCAGGAAAGCACTGATGTGCCACTTACTGGGCACGGAAAGGGAAGCATGCTGAAGGTTCGCTGTGCAGCAAGGGTCTCCCTCGCCTCCCTCCCCACGGGCTGCTTGCTCACAGATGTACCTGGGGCAGTGTGAGAGGACCCACGGCAGCATGTGCAGATGCTTCACTCCAGCCCAGCTCATCTAGTGCAGCCTCCTGTGCTCAAGCACTCTCAAGTAGATTTGTCACCAGGTACCAATGCACACACTCATTTTCACTGGTAAAAGCTGGTCCAATGTGACCTGGAGTTAAACTGATATAAGAAACCACCAGATTTTTTGCAGACTGGTAGAACTGGTAAAATGCTGTGCCAGCTGCAGTATGTCCTGACAGCAGATGGTGCTTGTAGGGTGATTGTATGTAGCAGCACGGTATTTGCAGGGCTCTGGGCTATGAGATTCACTGTACGAATCTCCAAGCTTTCATTTCCATGTTGCAATCTCTGCCACTAAATGACAAAAAAAAGGGGGAGTACACTTCGCATTTAAAATCATCCCTGTGAAGGCCTTTTTTTCCCATCACGTAATGTTGTTTTGAGATGTGACCTTCCACTAAACTCTTTCCACTTTGTATCTGGTGTTTGCAATGGGAACACAAAAGGCCTCTTTAATTTGGGGTTAGAAATCCAGGCAAAGCCATCAGGTGAGAAGCAGCATTTCATAAATGTCTTGTGTTCTGCAGCGTTCACTTTTTTAAGGGCAAAATTGCATTCATTTCCCTAAAGCATCACCTGCCCAGCCAGGCAGCCGTGGCCGTCAGCAGCACAGACACCGCGGCTCGGCCGCGCCCGCAGAGCTCGGGTCAGCTGCTATTTGTCAAAGCAGCCGCGGCCGCGGCCCCAGGCAAAGCGCTGAGCACAGCACGGCACCCTCTGAACTGACCCGGGCACTTAGCCTTTCTGAGAAATATTTATGGAAAGGTCAGCAAATGCTTTGTGACAGGACTCTGGCACATCCCTAACCCGCTTCTCTCCCACTCCCTGTCTCGCCCACGTGCCAGGCGCGGAGCAAACCAGGACCTCAGCTCCCTCCTGCCGACGTTTCTCCTCCCCGTGGCACGAATGTCACTGCGAGCCCCCGCGCTGGGGAATGTTTCTGCCTGTGCCCCGTCCCTTTCCAGAGCATGCTCCTGCATCAGCCCAACAATTTCCCTTGTGCACCCACGCCATCGTGGCTGCGCTGCAGGAAGCAAAGCCCTTCTCCCCGTGCCCTGCCTGGCCTGGCCACAGCCTCTGCTGCCTCAGTCCCCATCTCTGTGTCACCACCTCTCCTTGGAGTTGGGGTTTGGGAGCCATGGTTGGACAGGAGTGAGAAGGACCTGTTACTGCACAGTGTGGTGAGGAGGTGGCACTGTGCAGGGTGACAGCAGGATGGCTCCGTGCACTGACCGTGGTGGCACCAGCTGCCTTTTGCTGCTGGCAGCAGGTACCCAGCCTCCAGAGCCAGCTACACTTCCCCATCTTATTGCCAAAGGTTTCTGCATCAAACACGCTTTTGCTGTGCTCACTGTGACCAGGCCTGGGCAGCCCCAGCCACCGGCATTGCTGCCCCACCTGCTGGCCCCATCTTTGCCTCCCATCCCACTGTCAGCAGTGCCAGCTGCCTGGCCTGGCAGCTCCTACTCACAGGGAGGCAGACAGACTGACAGACAGACAGAGCAGCAGCAGGAACCAATCACTCTGAACAGATTTACCAGCTAGAAAGTTCCTTGTGAGAAAACAGAGCCATGAGGAGCACATGGTCCTGAGGAGGAAACAGGCTTATGTCCCTGAGCCCTCCTGCCCTGGAATGGCCCGGGCTAAGCAGATCAGAGCAAAACCCTCCTGGAGCTGGGTAATTCCGCCTCTTTCCGATAAGCCGGTAACGCCATTAATGGGGAGTCTGGCAGGGAAGGAACTGTGCTGGGAAAGCACTGCACCTCCACACATGGCAGATTAAAAAGGACTTAATCACAGAGCAGCCACAATGTGCACTATCTGACATTATTCCTCTGAAATAAAATTTTATATACAGTCTATCTGAGAGTAGCACAAAATAAATACTTCTAAAATCTTTGATTACTGTAGGGTATTTTTTTTTAATTTTATATTTGTGGCTGAGTTCTGCTCTTGCTCCAAAGGATTAGAGGGATAATTCTATTACAATTTAGTAACAAGATTAAAAGAGCCAGTTATCCATTTATGGGGGTCTATGGAAACGAGCAGTGGCTTCTGGAGGTCTCAGGCTCCGAGTAGGTGTATCACTCACATCACAGACACATCCAAATCAGGTTAAGGCACAGGCAGGACATGCCCGAGGTGAAAAGGTCTCCGGGGCCACCTGTCCTGGCTATACTGGGACAAGTGTTCAGGGGTTCGTAGGGTGAAAGGACACAGATGTGCAGATGCCCCAGTTTGAGCGGTCACGGAGCAGAGGAAAAAGGCAGGAAGAACAAGAAGGAGTGTTCTAGAACCCTTCAAACATGGTGTGAGACATCAGCATTTTGGCATCTGTCTTATCACCGCAGCTGGGAGAGGAATTTGGGACAGCTTCCATGGCAAATTTAGTTTCTTCCTTTTCAGAAGCAAATTCCTAAATTCTTGAACATTTTTTTTCTCCAAGTTCTCTGCAATTTTCTGCTGAAAATTAGCACAGCATAAGGTGCAAACACAGGAAATGTGGAGGAAGGGAGCTCTTTAGTTGTGATCACGAGTGCCTCTAGGAAAGCCCTGGCAGTGCTCTCCCAGCTCTGCCTCGCAGGTTGGAAATTCCAGTCTGAAACTCCCTCACGAAAAAAGTAACGTTGCCATCAAGCTGCATCCATGGAACTGGCACAAAACATCCGGTGTTAAAAAGTGGCCATCATGGCACCGTTGTGTGTATCCTCTGAACTGATTAACTGATTAATTGATATTTAATTGATTGCATGTCAGAGCAGGACTTTAGCACATGTTGATTGTCTCACTGGCTGTTGCTAACAAGGCTGAAGAGCATTTAGTATAAATCCATAGGATCCATGCATGCAAAAGGTGCAGGAACTGCTTTGGGGGCAGCAAAGACCCGAGTTCATGGACCATAGTCAGTGATCAGTGCAGTCACTCACACTCAGCAAGGTCCTTCTCCTTACTTTTAAGATAATCGTTGAGAAAAATTTAAATTTAGGTGATAAGTGGGGGGGGGTCCTCATTTGCCTGCTCTCCCTCAGAAAGCTCCTCTGGAGCACTGGTGCCATCTTTGCCCTGCCCTGGCTGTCCCCAGGATGTGCAGCATCAGTGCAGGTGGAGGACCCTTCCCTGTTCCAGTGCCCTGAGTGGAGGAGGCAGGTCTGGGGGAGCGGCTGATGGGGAGCACCGGCCCCGGCCCCCACTGGGCAGGGGAGCCCCGTCCCTGATGATGGTCCAGTGCCCACACAGTGCTACTTTGCTGTTTGTCAAGAGTTTCTTTAAGGCCTCTCACTGCAGGTACAGCCTGGGACAATCTGTCCTTTTCTCCTAAAACCAACCCTTGATGGGCTCGTTCTGGTAAAATTTGTGGGTTGTTGAGTGAACCATTAGGAAACATTACAACAAGGCTGGGGGGACGGAGCTCTGACCAGGTTGTTCCTCACAGACGAGGGCTCCCCAGGACCCCCAGCCAGAGCTGGGAGCCCCTCTGCCAGGACAGGGGTCAGCCACTGCTGAGCCTTTTCAACCCGTGTCCAAGTGAGGGACAGATTATCCCATTGGAGCTATAAAGATGCAGAACACATCCTGGATCAGCCTGGTTTTTAAATACGGGGATTCAGGCATGCTGGTGAGCCCCTGAGGCCCCAGGGAGCTGAGCCATTGGAGGGGGAATCTCCATGAGGAATTGGAAAGGATCTGGAGGTTTCCAGAAGAGCCACCAGACAGTCATAACCACGTTGTCTCACTGAATTAGTTTAATGTCCACTTGAATCACTGACCTTAAGGTCTGAAAAGGACCGAATCTGGGAACGGATGGTTTTTCCTATGCGACGTGACAGTGGGGCCGGGGCGGGTTTAGGTTCACTTATGGAAATGAGATTTTAGGATCACTTATGGAAACGCTTTGGCAAAGAAACAGATGTCTGGGCCCTGGGACGGGCAGGACTCGGGCGCTGCCGGGGGAAGCGGCGGGAGCGAGGGGAACGGGGACTGCGGGGGATGGAGGGGGACGTGCGGAGCAGCGGAGCGTGAGGAGCGGCGGGATGCTGTGCCGGCGGAGCGGGAGGAGCGGGGGGAGCGGGGGGAGCGGCCGTGCCGGCGGAGCAGCAGCCGGGCCGACGGGCCGATGCTACCCCCTGGTGACCGGCGCGGCCGCTCCGCGCAGCTCCGGGCCGGGCACGGGGCCCCCGGGGGGTCGTCGGGGCAGCGTCCGCCCGCGGTCCTCGGGCTTTCCATGGCGACGGCAAAGAGACCCTGTGACCAGCGGCCGGTGCCCCTTCTGGGCCCGGGACGGGGGAGAAGGGCCAGGCAGCAGCCGCAGCTCCCCGGAGGCGCGGAGCGGGGGCGGGAAGCAGCCCCTGCCTGCACAGGTAGCGGAGCTGGGGCTGCCGAGCCCGGGCGGGGTCACAGGCAGGGTCCCCCCTCGCCCCCCGGCCTCCTCACAAACTCACCTCGGACACTGGGTGCGGGAGCTGCGGGACTCGGCCGGGACAGCCCCGCGCCAGCCCCGCTCCCGCATGGCACTGCCTTACACTGCTCACTCTGTGCATCTTGTTAATGAAAAGCATGGATGTAATTTCAATTAAAGATAATTACATATTTAAACTTAACATTAAATTCTGCACTAAAACAAAATTACATGAAATCTCAGTGTGCAGCCGTGCTGCACGGCGGCGGGCAAGGGAGCAGAGGAAGGAAATGCTATTACACAGACGGAGCTGATCCCTTCCACTGGATCTCCTGCCTGCACGATGCTCCCCTGTCCTGCAAGTTAAATCTGATCCCTTCCCACATGCCACCTTTGGAGGTAGCTCCTCTTGACTGCTCGTGCTGTGCAGGCCCCCCATGCACCCAGCCATAATCAACACTGCCTGTACAATGCACAGACCAAATAAACACACCAGGAGTGAGACCGTACCTTGGCAGGGTGAGCACAGGGCAGGGGGGACCTGCTGTTCCAGCAGCAGGCACTGCCTTGGCCAAGCAGCCAGGTCCCAGCGGGTTCTGACATCCACTGGAAGCTGCTCAGAGATGCTGTGGTTGTATAAACTCTGCTGTTAACCCTGGCTCAGGGTCTGGAGTAAAGCTGGAAAAGTGTTTTCAATCAGTGATAAAAAACACAGTTCCCAGAACACTGAATTTTTGTGCAAAATTCAACAAATTTGTTGGCCTCAAAAGCAATTTTCTGAAAATTGAAAACTTTTTTGATTATTCTTTACAATTCCCCCCAAATCCCAAACACAACATTGCATTCTTCCAAAAGCAAAAGCTTTTATTTTCTGTCCCCAAACACACTGAAAATTACTGTTTTTGAGATGGCATAAATTGCTTTTTACTCCTCTCTGTTCGACCAGCAAATTTAGAAACCCCAATTATTTGCCCAAGTGGCTGGGTCCGAGCTGCAGGCTGGCACCTCAAGGAACTGAGTCAGGTCACCACCAGCCCACCCAGCTGTGGGGTTTGTCCCCTTGCCACTGCAGCCCACGGGGCTCGTGGGGGACTGCGAGACTTTCAGCGAGGGGATGACACTCACATGTCGGTGGCTCAGTTGGAGGTCATGTAGGAGTGTTTCTTTCCAGTCCTACGTATTTCCTAAAAATAGATGGATGAGTGGGCTTAACCTGTGCTAATTCAGGCCAGTTTAAAGCCGTGCTAATGAGAGCTGGATTTCCCAGGCAGGGCTCAGGGAATCTCCTGCCCTGGCTGTGGATGGAGCCTCTGGAGTCTGCTGACAGTGACAACTCTGGCTGCTGGCACAGAAACAAACCTCCTTGGCCCACCTGAGTTTTCCAAACTGCCCTGCAGAACCCTGAATGTGGATGGGAGGGGAGGCAAGGGGCCATTTGGCTCTGCCCAGGAGGTCCCACTGCATGCCTTGCACAGGTCAGTGCCAGCCCAAGTACAGCATGGGCATGGGGGAGCAGAGGAGGAAGCAAGGGCTTCTGTGCCCCCATCCCTCCAGAGCAGGCTTGTGCTGGAGTCTGTCATGATGCCCTGCTGTGGTAAACCAAAGACACAGTGGCACCATCAAACCTCTTCAGAGAGAGGCTTTTGTTTAATAAAACATGAGAATTATTCATTGCGTGATTTAATTTGATAGGAAATTCATGCTGTTCCTGTAATAATTATTATCATTATTGATTATTGCAGTGTAGCTGAGCAGCCACAGCCAAGGGCCAGAGCCTCACTGTGCCCATTCTGTCAGGGGACAGTCCCCTTCTCACACTGTGAGTGTGTAACAGTCTTACACCTCCTCGCCTCACCTGGACACAGATGTGATGCTGAAGTTGTAGGTTTGTGCTGTGCAGTGGCCAGGGCTGCCAACAGACTCAGAACCTCACCAGACAGCGGCCTGAGGATGAGCAAACCAGACCTGAGCTGCCGTGGTGCCTGTGGAATGTGAGCTGTGCCACAGCAGCGTTGCTGTCATTGAGCTTCAGTGTGAACGTCACCTGCAGAGCCCTTTGCTCCTCTCCTCGGGCTGCAGTTGTTTTCCAGCCCTATAAGATGCCTGTTCCTCAGTGCACAACAGGAAAGGACAGGTTGCCACTGGGAGGGAGGGAGCTGGCAGGATTTGCTTGTTCCTGGGCAGACACTGTGAGCAGCCGTGCAGAGGGCAGCACCACAGGCACGGTGGGCAATGCGCATGGCACAGCCACTGAGCTCCAGCACTGGGGCTTCTCCTCCTCTATTAAATGATTGCAGTTATCAAACACTGACAAGCAGCATTAAAATTTATTACCCAGCGTAAAGTTTTATTTAAGGGATGGCTGGAGATTTAGTGGGCTCTGTGAGTCCTTCCTCAGTCCAGCCGTGTCACCTTTAATAAATGCCAGTGGGCTGTGGAGGATTGAGGGGTGGCCCTGGGTGTTCTGGCTCCTGGTCCTGCTCCCAGAGGTTCCCCTCTGCTGCCCCCCATGGCACCCACAGCCCAGTGGCCCCACATCCCACCACTGCCAGCTCGGCCGTGCCCATCCTGCCAGCGCCTGACATTGCTGAAGGAGCTCCTCTGGCAACACTTGCATTAATCAGTTTGGCAATCGTGAACTACACAACATGCATACTGGAGTTTAAATCCTGGCCTCACTAAATCCCCCTTCATGTTATTTAACTTTTAAACCCAAGGAATATTCCAAATCAAAGAGGCTTTGTCTCACGCTTAGTCCATCTCAAAGAGCCTGGAATTAACATCCCTTCATGGTTCGACAGTGCCTGCCACACGGAGCCACCACTTGCTCCTTATTAATATTTATGATGGGGAGAGAAAGTTGCATAAATCTTGGCTGATACTTAATTAAACCCCACTTCTTTTGATTTCTTCTCTCTCAGCTTCACTTAGTGCAGACTGTGCAGCCATTAGATGCTCAGCCCACATGGAACAGCCTGGCACGCACAGTGGCACCCATGGACCAAGTGGGATTTAGTGCCTGTGGTCCCCCCACTCAGTACCTCGATGCCTCTGGCTGCCTTTGCCACCCAGGCCTGGCCACCACAGCCGCAGGACGGAGAGTGATGAGGCCCCATGGGGCCACAGGAGCCCCGACTGGCACAGCACAGCTCAGCCCCAGCCCCTCTGCTTTGGCTTATCTGCGTCTCGTGTCTGATCCGAGCGCAATCCATAAGAAAACAGTTAACGCGTGGCTGACATATCTGTGATACAACGATCATAGCGAGGAAGCAGCTTGACCCCTGAAGGCTCCCGCGAACAGGCGGGATTGACACTTCACATTGACTTTGCTTCAGGCTTATCAACAAATCTCAGCCAGTTTTATTAAAGAGCCGCGTGTGGGACACGCCGGGCGCAGACAACTTCATCCGCGGTGGCTCAGGCACCCGCCAGCACTTGTCTTACTGCTCCTCGTTCGTATGTTCACTTTACTGGTGAGATTAACTTTACAAAAGCCACTTTGGGTTTCGCTGAAAGCCTGGAGAGTTTTCTGGCCCTTTCACGAGGAGCAGGAGAGCAGGTCGGGGCTGGCTGGGATGGCAAGGGCTGCAGTGCCCCGGGGATGGTGGCGAGTGCTGGCAGCAGGGCAGGGACACCCCAGCATTCCTGGGGGCTGCAGCCCCACGACCCCTGGCTGCTGGATAAGGCACTTTTGTCTCTGTGGATCTCTGAAACCCATTCTGAATTAAATTCCCAGGAAACATCAAACTCTAAAATCCCAGCCAAAGCCCCTTGGGCAGGCCATGTGGGCAGCGCTGACTTTTCTATACTGGTTTCCTTGGTTTAGGCTCTATATTTTTTGCTCAGTTTATTGTGTATGTTGTATTTTCAGGGGGGGAAGAGGGCTGGGGCAGGGCCCCCTGGGTGAGAATTAGGACAGTAAGCATCCAGCAGGATCCACTGTTCTGAGGTATCATTTGTAATTATGTCTCTTTTTACTCATGCAAATTTTATCAATATTATTTATATATTCAAAGCCATTTATAAATAATATATACATTTATGCTAAGGTAATTGCCTCAACTAGATTATTTGTCCCAGTTTTTATTGTCTATCCAGATGCTGAATATTAAAAGTATGTTTTCCAGTCTGTGTTGGTGGCTCAGCGCTGGCTGTCTTCCCACGGGAACAACACCTCTGCTGCTTTGGTGGAAGAAGAAGGTGGAGGAGGGTATCAGGAGGGAGGGCAGGGAGAGGGGAAGGACAACAGGGACCAGGGAGGGGAGCTTGGAGCCGGTGACCATCCCAGCATGCCAGTGCCAGCCTTTCCACACACGGTGCTGTGACTGCCCCAAGCCCCCTCAGCAGAGCAGCAACCCATGGGTGTGCTCCAGCCAGGAGGGACAGGGCTTCAGGGGTGGCTCAGGAAGCTGGTCCCAGTACTGTTCACATCCCATTCCACCTTCCACCTCTTCACTTACCAAAACTTGACATCTCAATGAAAAAAGATTAGGAGCACTGACAAGCCTGCAAGGTGACAGCTACAAAGAAATATGGAGCAATCACGTTGTCAGAGTGCCTATTAGGAACCCAAAAACCTCAGCTCTCCACACAAGCACAAGTGATTTATTGCCCAGCACAGTTCATGAACTCATCAGTGGTTTTGCATGGAGAAGAGATGGATTTTCTTTCAGCTGTTTATGGTGTGAGTAGACTGTCCTGGAAGTTATTGTTTGATTTTATCAGGCAGCAGTGCTCGCTGGGTGAGCTGAGAGCAGAGCTGGTTCCCCAGCTAACAGCCAGAATTCACCTGAGGCCTGAGGCAGTGCCACATGTTTCATGGGAATTCTTGGCATGGCCTCGTTGAACAGAGCAGCACTCGCATGTGGCTGGGCTGCAGCCCACCTGGGTTGGGGATCCTGTTCCTATGGCCCAGAAAGCCAACTCGTGTAGCCTTTTCTGGCCTCTTCCAGACCACAGTGGAGCCTCCCCAGTGGTCGTGTGGCATGTGGCCAGGCTGACCTGCTGTCCCAGCCAGCACCAGCACCATGGATCAGTTGCTCCAGAGGCAGCAGGACATCACTGCCTGGTGCTGGGTGCTGGGTGCTGGGTGCTGCTCCTGACCCACCGGTGCAAGAAGGGGTTTGAAGACACAGAAGCAGCCTCAGCTTTCTGACAGCCCCGTGCTTGTGTTACACGTGTAAATGTTTCCTCTCCCGCACAGGACTGTGCCTCGGATGCCCTGGAAACAGATGTGGTTTATCTAGATTTTAAAGGTGAACTTTCATGCTCAGTGAAATTTTAAAAGCAGCTGATTTACACATGAATCCATTTCTGGCAAGTGTCGATGTAGCTGTTTCTCTTCCTTAATGGTTTGTGACTGAAGAGCTGGGCTGTAAACAAGTGGCTCCGGTGCAGAGCAGCGCTGCCTGTGGGGCCAAGACCACCCTGAGGGCAGAGCCCATGGGCAGACCCTGTACCCATCTGCCCTGCCCAGAAACCACTGCCTGCTCCGGCCCCCTTCCTGGGCCCTGGAGACCCAGCTCCAGCAGGGATGGCCACCAGCACGTGAGACTCACATACTGGGGCTGCCACAGCAGGTGAGCAGTGCCAGGTGAGCAGCAGCAGAGGCAGAGCCCGTGAGGTACCCAAGGCTCAGGCAACATCCCCTGCCCCAAGCCCTGTGCCAGCTCGTGCAGTGCTGCGGGCTCACCCATCCACCGGCCCTGCATTCCCAGTCAAATCCAAGCCCAGTGCTCAGGTCCCCGAGCCCTCTCCAGCCCTGACCCTTTAAAGACATTTGCTCTTTTTCCTTTAAAAACACAAACTTTAAATGGCTCTGAATAAAATAAAAGAGAATAACTGAACTGTGAAAGGTGATGATTGTATTTCTTTCACTTGTAAGAGAGACCTTTATAACTCTCCCGGGAGGAAAAAACAATAATGGTCCTTCATGGATGAAGTGCTCTAAATATGGTGTATATTTTTTAAAATACCAGTTCTACAGTTATTGAAACAAATTATTGTTAAATGCATTTACAGCATAATAACTGTGCTAATTTGCTGATAAAAAGCATCCAGCGTTAAACCCCCCATACATTATTTTGTCATTAGCATTTGTTAGCTCCTCGTAGGTATTTTCAGACAGAAGGCTTTGTTCTGTATTTAGCACACGGGCCTGCTTCCGCTCTCCCCTCCCGCTGGGAATTGCGTGTGCGCAGAACTGCAGCTTTTTTTTAAAACTTCATGTTTAAAAACGGAAAATTTATTTCATTTCATTAATGGGAGAGGGAGGCAGGGAGAGGAGGGAGAAGAGTGCGTGATTTAGCGAGTGGTGTGTCACACGCCGTGTCAGCACCTGCAGCAGCTGGACTGGGGTGGGAGTGGACCCCAGGTGGGAGTGCAGACCCCCGGCACCGCCCGGCCACGGCCCCAGCTGGATTGGCACCGCCTGGCCACGTGCTGGAGCCTCGTGCCATGGTGGGACTGGGGGATTTCTGGCCAGCTCCCAACAAGGCCAAGGGGCCACCAGGGCACCCTGTGGGCACCCTGCCAGTGGCGGCTGCAGAGTGAGGGACATGGCACTTCCCAGGAGTGGGGAGAGGGTCAGGGGATTGCTGTGCCCAGAGGGCAGCTCTGGGAGCAGGTGGGAAGGGGGCAACACGAGGCTGAAGTGGGGGGTCTGTCCCATCCCACTGTGGCTGTCCGGTAGCCTTGGCATCCCTGGGAGGTAAGCAGGACCTGGGGTGCTGGGAGTGGGTGGGGACAGTGGTACAGGACAGGGTGTGTGCACAAGATGAGAGCTGCACAGCGAGGTGCATGGAGAGGGGGGTGCAGCACGGGGTGTGGGGTGGGCTGGCAGGTCGGGGATTGTGACAATGGGTGTGGGGTGACAGGTGTAGGCAGGGGATGGTGGTGTGGGCAGGGATGGGAGTGGGTGGGCAGGGAATGGGTGGTGGGTAGGCACATCCCGACCTGGGAGCAGCCGCCAGTGGTCTGGGGGGGGGTGTTTCTAGAGCTACTGTTGCCGTAGCAACCCTGCTCCGATAGTAGCATCGCCAGGAAAAAAGCAGCTTTGTTATCAACACAGATCTTCCCAAATTAACCCTCACGTGCCCACTTGGCTCCAGCCCGGTGCTGGCCCAGCTGGGTTCCGTTGGCCACCCATGGCTTGCTCGGCCGATGGAGGCTGCAGTGGGGCTGGGCTGGGATCCCTGTTCTGCATCCACAGAACATGCGCCCTCCCAGCACCGTGGGAGTGCTGGAGCATCCCAAGGGGCCTTTCCAATCACAAACGTTTATTGTTGCCCATGCGAGTATCAAAACTTCAGGGCATCCATCTCAGCAGCATCGATACAGCGCTGGCGGTGTGGGAGCCGTCGCGGTGACAGATGGAGCAGGTGGAGGGAGGAGCGGGGAGCTCGGCTCCCAGCCCACTTACCCCGCCGAGCTCCGCTTAAAGCAGGAGATATATATTTCCCCCCTGAAATATTACTGCTAATTCTCCGTATGAATGTTCCCTGACCCTTCCTGTGGCCTCCAGATGCAGCCGTGAGAGATAAATAATGGTAATGAGCAGCAGGGAGGGGGTCGGAGCCGACGCCGCAGGGACCACAGGAGCAGTCTGACAGCAGCATTTGGAGGGGGCCTGGAGCTGCCCCTCAGCTCACAGGGACCACACACCCCTCCCCACCTGCACACACAGCCCCAGCCCTCCTGATCACCAACGGCTGCAGAAGGAAGGCCTTGGACAAATCAATTAGATAGCTACTGTATATTGATTAATACCCATGGCTATAAAAATATAATTGATTTCCTGAAGAAGAGAAGAGGTAATGTAGAGACCAAACAGAAAACCTGTCTGAAGAGTGATCAATACTTAAGTTCAGGAAACTCACCCAGGAGTATAATTGGACAAAGCAGAATTTGGGCCAAACCAGGCACCAGGAATAAGATTTTGCTAACAACCAGCCACCAGGAAGCTCGTGGGACCGGGCACATCACTCCCAGGAGAGCTACAGCCACACCAGCTCCAGTAACATGTTTTATTTTCATGCCTTTTGGTGAAGGATGCAAAACTGCAAAACTGTATTCTTGACCAGCCCAAACATTCCAGCTGGACTGAGCTTCCTCCCACTTGGGACAGCCTCAGGGCTCACCCTGACACAGCCATCTCAGGGACATTTCCCAGCTGTTTCTGAGTCCTGGCAACGTTTCACTGCAAACACAGGGATGCTCTGAGAGGCCCTGCCTAGACTGAGCTGGTTGTTCCTTGTGGGAAGTGCTGTCCAGCTCAGTGCCAGGCGCACCCCGGCCTCATGGAGGTTAGCAAGGCACACAGCCAGATTACAAAATGCAATGAAATACTTAAAACCTGCCCTCCAGACTAAAGTAAATCAGACATGACTTTGACAAGGTGAAACCAAAGTGATGAAACCAATCCATTGTGCTTGGGGAATCGATCTCCCCGGCAGGGAGTAGAGAGGCCATCGATTCACAGCCTCAGCAGTCAGGAATGTCAAGCTGCCTGATCTAAATTTCTATATGCATCACTCCAGATTAAATGATGGAGGAGCACGTGTGCAGGCATCCACCTGCCCGGCCTCACCCCACCAAGCGGCACCAGCACGGACCCGCTGGGGGCAGGAGCCTCAAGAGGAAACGAGCAGACAGAGGCAGGAGGTGCTAGTGCCTCCCCTGGCAGCACTGGGCACCCGCCTGGCTCTTCTTGGACCTCCACAGTGCAAACCCCAAACACCAGGGCGAGCCCCGGGGGCTGCCTATGTGGAGTGTGGGGAGGGCACCTGCATTACAGTCTTGCTGTGAAAGCCAGTGTAGTAATTAAGATTTCATTCTTAAAAATTAAATATTTATCTGCAAACATGATCTCTGGCTGTGAGCAGCCTGGGCCTGTGTCAGCACGGGAGACTGAGAGCTGTCCCCAGCCCGGGATGGGGGTCTGGCCCATCACATGTGACACTGCACTGGTGGGGCCACTGCCGTCGGCCGCTTTGTCACTGTCAGACCCAGCGAGGCCATTAGTTTTGTCAGTGTGAGAATAAAGAGCCGTCTCTGGGGAGAGATGGAAAAACTCGATCCAGCTCCCAGCAGCCCTGAGGGGGTTGTGTTTTACCATTTCTTTATGACTTACCAGCTGGAACATGAGCAGGCTGAGCCGACGCGAGTGGCAGGACCATTTTCTGCTTCCAGCTCCCACCGGGAGCCTGTGACAGAACATCAGGGACCAGCGCGGGAAGCCGAGAAGCCTGGGAACAGATTGAGGGAGGGAAGTGGCTGGAGAGGAAGGGAAGGTGGTGGTGGTGTTCCATCTTGCCAAATCCAAAACACTTCTAGTGTGGGGTGGGGCTGCTCCATGCCCCCAGGGTGGGTTGGGACAGACTCCACAGGAAAAGGGAGAGTCATGGAAAATCTCCATCTGCTTGGGGTGCCCTGCAGCCATGCTGGGGTGGGGTTACTGCTTCAGGGTGCCAGCTCTTGAGCTGGTTTTGGACCATCCTAGAAAGGAGTGGCAAACTGCTCCCAGTACACAGCTGGGACACTGTGCTCATGTAATGGATGCAAATCTGTATGCAAATAACTCCTGTCTCTGGACTCAGAAAAACCCCAGAACTCATTAGAATTAATATGGTTTGTCTCAACCTTTTTTTCACCCACCCAAGGAGTAAATTGCTCTTTTGCAACAGTTACGACTCATGACATATTTAATCCTTTCAGCAGAAGGACTCCACCAGCCAGGGATGATGAGCTGCAGTACAACAATCCCCATCTCTGCTAAACCAAACTGTGGGCATCACCAGACCTTCTCCATGTCACCAAACCCTCTTTTCTTTATTTCCATCAATTTTACTACTTTAGCCCACGGGTGCAGCACATCTCTCAGAACACCTGTACGTGAGGAGCTGGAGCTGTCTCCCAGGATGGTGCCACCTGGTTCAGGGACACTCTAGAAGCTTTCCCAGGGCTGAGTCAGTCACCAGGGGGTCCCATCCTGCCTGTGGGCTCAGCCCCTAAGGGGCTCTGCAGAATTGACTGCAAAGTTGTGTTCTGAAGGAATGTCCTTTCAGTGCCCTTTCCAGCAAAACCCCGGGTGGAATGGGGTGGTCAGGAGTCAGCAAGCATCTGCCTGAGGAGGGACCGTAAAACCACTTACTGAGTCTAAAGTTCCTGGAAGGGAAACCTCCTGTGATAGACAGGGAAAGCAGGCTGGTATCAGTCATATAATCCCTCTCATTAGTCTTCTGTAAAGCAGGAGATAAGGCAGTGAAAGGGACAGCTGCTCCCTCACTAGGCGGTGGGTGGGTGGGAGTTTCCTGCAGCAGATTTGTTAGTGCCAGGGGACTTTCCCACGGGAGGGGTCCCCACTGCAGGTGCACTCCCTGCTCCACCAGCAGCCACACCCTCGTGCCTGTGCCTGTGCCAGGAGGTGCTGCCCCGGGAGCCCTGACAGTGCCCAGAAGCCCAGGGCTGTGTCCCACCACTCAGCCCCTGGCCTGGGACACAGGGCAAGCAGAGACCCCGGGGCCAGGGAGCCCCAGAGAGGTTTGGGGTGCCTGGCAGAGCTGGGAGTCTGGCCCCTACCCGTGAGGCCTGAGCAATGGCATTAATCCAGCTCCAGGAGTAAACCAAGGCTTGTATAGCTAAAGAGTTCCCGGGCTGGTAAGAGCTTCTAAATTATTTGCTTCTTTTCAACCTCACAAAATCCATTTGCAGTTATTTGCAGCAATTCCAAGCATAACACGCAGTCCAAACACACCTGGAAAAAGGTACCTGGTACGTGGTAATTGTTTATGCAAAATAAACCATCACTGCGGATGGTTGGCATCGGGATACGTCCTTGTCAACATCATTTTAACAATGTTCTGTTTTCTGTATGAATTATTGTATTTGCAGTTATGTGAGAGCAAACACCACCCAGCGCCCACACCAAGTCCAGCTTCCTATTCTCCCACATCACAATCTTTTTGTACTACATGAGAGCTAGTTTCAAAATTTCATGTTCATAGTTACAGATTAAATAATATTAAACAGCATTACACTGGTAAGATTTGTTTCCAAGTAGCAAATAGATTCCCAGTATTATTCTTTACTGTAAGTAGTTGTTGTTATATCTTATTCATCTGGAAAATAATTTCAAACAGCCATGAAAATAGCAGATTTCTCTCTGTTAAAATGATAGTCAGAGCCTGGGCCGCTGACATATAGTAACATGATTCACTTGGACAGTTACTGACTGCACATCCAATTCATTTCTTCTCTAGAGCACCAAGTTATTATCTGAAATGCACAAGGTGTCTGGGGGTAACATATGATCAGCCAGGGACGCTTTTGACGGCTTGAAGAGCAATCAATAAAAATTGTCTCCAGCAGTTTTGTAGAGTATGGAAGTTGGTGGTGAAATGAAGTGATGGAGATTAACTGGTGGAAGTCAATGCCCCAGTGCTGTGAACCCTGTTTTTTAATTAAAGATCCAAAGCTGCTTTTCACTCAAATGGGGTGTTTTCCCCCTGTACCAGGTTTGGTGCTGAGGGATGATGTCCCTCCCATCTCTGTGTGTGACCGTGGGTGCCCCGGGTGGTGGCTGATGCTGCTGTGCCTGCCGGGGACAATGACACTGCTGGTGGCACTGGCCTGGCCCAGCCCTCAGCAGTCCCTCACTGATGCTCTGCTGTGCTGGGCAGTCACAGCTGCCTAGCTGTGTATTCTTTGGAAATACATTTTAAGGATAATCTTGACAGTCATATTGACCAAATTAATATTCTCCATAACCCAATTACATTCTTCACTGGCAGCTGTTGGTGCATCTCCAACAAAAAGGCCTTGTAAGATACCAGTCCCATATGACAATCATTTCATCTGGGTCTCATTTTTGAGGCCGCCTGAGTTCTCACAGAGGCTGAAGCAAGTTTTTCTATTAACATTGATAGTGTGGGGCTGGGCTCTGCTCTCCCTGCAAGGAGTGACATTTGGGTTTTGCAAAAGCTGCTGATTCTTTATTGCTTCTATATGCAGTAAAGGAGGTCTGTATCATTAAAATGGGGGGTCGTGGCAATGTCCAGGGGGTACCTGGCTGCTCCCAGGGGCAGCCCCAGCCTGCCAGCCCCGGGAAATCCATTTGCATTCCTACACGGAGTAGGTTTTAAAACACTCTGTTAATTTTCTTCCATTAAACACAGTACAAAGCTGTATGGTTTTGATGGTGACATAGTAATAAACACTTAAGGACTTGTTTACAAAGAAATAGTTATTGTCTGCTAAATAGTTTTAATGGAAGCTCCCTGCCGGGGCTTAGTGCGGGGCTGTGGGTGCCGGGGGCAGGCCTGGAGCAGCGTGTTCCCTGCTCCTCACAGACTCATCGCTTCAGTGCAGGGGTTTTGTATGAGCTCCAGTGCCCACAGATGAGATGATTGCATGCTTTAGAGCAAATCTGTCCTCCCGTCTACTCAAGTGTCTTCCTTATCAGTACCATGTTTAATATTGGGATTTCTGTGGATGGCATCTTTCAAGTACCCCAGCAGTGGTTCTGCAGCAGTGTGTGCACACATAGGCTGTGCTTTACTAACAGTGTGTGCACACATAGGCTGTGCTTTACTAACAGTGTGTGTGCACATAGGCTGGGCTTTACTAACAGTGTGTGTGCACATAGGCTGCCAAAACAGATGCTACTGCCCTGGTCCCTGTGCAGGGCTGTCTGCTCCTGGTGTCAGCCCACTGCCTGCACCATGTCACGGCACGTTGTCCCAGGGAGCTGCTCAGGGTTTGGACCATTGCAGAATCCCACCCTGGGGATCCAGGCTTTGGTCCAGCAAAGATGTTTACAGAGACTGTGTAAGGTCAATGGAAGAAGAGAAAAAGAGAATTATGGTTTGAATGGAGCAGCTCATGGAGGCAAACCAGGCAGAGTGGGTGTTGTGCCAGTACCCCAATGGACAGAAGCAGCAAACAGGGAAACCTGCCAGAGCAGAGGGGCGGGAGAGCAGGAGCCTCTCTCCACCATGAGCACACCCTACTGTGGCAGGAGCAGTGGGGCACTGCCAGTTCTGCCCGAGGGTTTACAGGCCCACGTGCTGGCAGCCAGCCCTGCTGGTGCTGCAGCCCAGCCCTGCCCAGCCCTGCAGCATCCCCCAGCTCACAGCACTGTGAGCCAGCAGTGAGGGCTGGGCAGCTGCACAGGCCTGAACTGCACTGCTTGGCTTAATAAGAAATGTATAAAAATAATAAAAATGGAAACGCATGGATATTATTTGTCAAGTGTGTGCCTAGCAACTCCCTGTTATTTCACATATCGTTCTAGTGGGAACATAAGTAAAACACATTAGCAGTAATTTAAAGTTGCTATGTGCATTGATTATTTATACCCTTACATAAAACCCCAGCCTCTGTGTGCAGCACACCAGCCTTGATAAACTGTGTATGTTAAATCACAATCTCCGAATATGTGGACAGAATCTCCAGGCGAATATTGTAGGTTTTTTTAATATATATAGAGAGGGATAGATCCACTCTTTGGTAGTGACTTGTTTGGTTCAAGTGCATCTCTAAATCACACTATACATATAAATAATAAATAAGGGAGGCTCATATCCTTAATATTATTCTCATGTCTTATTAAACTAATATTTCAAAAAACTTTTATTTTTCCTTTAGTTGCAGGTCACCGCTAAAGTTTAAAAAAAAAATTACAATCCAGCTCTGATGCTTCACGGGAAGAATGCAAGAGTCCCTGTAAAGCACAGGCATGAATGATTATTCTAATTGCCTGGAGATGCCTTCTGAGAGATGGAATAATTAAGCGGTGAGATGATTGAGACCTTTGGCACCTTTGTCTGTGTTCCCCCTCCAGACCCGCCCCCAGTGGTAAAGAAAAGGACCATTTTCTGAAAACATGCTTTATTTTTCACTTCATCACTATGAACATTTTATTTGATTTCTTGCCGTGAAAATCTTTCACCGAATTCGGGCGATTTCTTACAGCCCTTTGCACGCAGCTTTCCTGCCAGAGAGGGAAGGCTGAGGGATGGGGCTGAGCTGGGACACCGGGCGGGCCGGGGAGCAGTTTGCAAACACCTCTGGGGAAGGCAGGCTGGCAGCAGGGCTGCGAGACGCTCTGTGCCCGCCTGTGCAGGCGTGTGCACCGCAGTACTGCCGGGCTGCCTGCCCGCACACGTGGGCCCTGCACACACGGGCGTGTCCCTGACTCCTGCTGGGCTGCCTGCTCACAAACGTGGGCTCTGCACACACGGGCCCTGCACACAGGGGTGTGTGCATTGCGGGGCTGCCGGGCTGCCTGCCCGCACACACGTGGGCTCTGCACACACGGGCGCGTCCCTGACTCCTGCTGGGCTGCCTGCTCACAAACGTGGGCTCTGCACACACGGGCCCTGCACACACAGGCCTGTCCCTCGCTCCTGCCGGGCCTGCTGCCGGGCCCCGCGGGCACACATCCGACTGCTCCCCGGTGCGAGGGCACGGCCACGTTCCTGCCATGAGGCAGCAGGTGAACCCTGGTGTGCTCAGGGCCCAGGTTATTGACTGCTGGCTGTTTGCACAGCACTTGGCACTGCCTGTGACACTGTGCAGGAGCTGACGGCATCACTGAGGAAGGTGAAATGGTGAATCTCCAGGGCACCTGTGGCAGCAGCAGGGCTGGGCCATCGCTGTGCCAAGGGAACCCCCGGGAAGAGTGCAGCAATGGCGGGGGGGGGAGATGGGGCACAGCCCACCAGGAGCAGGAGTGACAACACCTGCAGGACTCAGGAGGTGACCCCCCGGCTCGGCTCGGTGGCAGTGAGGCACCAACAGCGCTCAGCTGCGACAAGGCGGTGGGAGGTGATGCAGGAGTGTGCCCGCAGGGATAGTCAGACCGGGAGTAAACACAATACATCAAAATTTACTGGGAATTAACATCCCAAACATCTGCTGGAGCAGGTTTGGCAGGTGACTGTCACTGGGGAGCCTGTGGCAGAGGAGCTCGGTGTGGCTGCAGACGAGCCAGGTCCCGTGCTCATGACACTGGGATCCCGCCGGGCACACGCTCAGAACAACTTCTCAGAGCCAGCACCTGGAGTGCTGGGCTCCACCTGCTCATGGCTGGGCAGGGAAGGGAGAAACCTGCTGCTAAGCCAAGTGAATATACTTGAGAAAAACGTTCTGGATTTGTGGCACTGCTCCAGAGCAGTGTGGGACGGTTGTGCTCTCCCTGGAGGTGTTTGGTGATGCTCCAGCATGTCCAATCCCACGGAGCCACCACTGATGGGGATGTGTCTAGCACTGGGTGACCCTCAGGGTGTCTCTGTGCTGCTCTGCAGGACAGAAACAAGATGGTTTGTAGGAACGTGTTGCCTTTGACAAAAATTTGTTTTGAAAGAAAAACTGGGGATGTGGGGGAAGTTTTCCTAATAAGGTCAGAGCATTCAGCTTCAACCTTTTCAGAGCAGAACATTTCAATTTCCCACTTCAGGTTCATGTTTCATTTCAATTTTGTACTAAGAATGTAAATAAAATGAAAATTTGAAATTAAATGTTTAATTTTTCCTGAAGCAAGTAATTTCTGTTGACCTGAAATGAGACTTACCACACAACTTTGTTCCATGGAAGATTCTAGAATAGTCTCACCTCCCATTCAGAACAGGTTTCTCTTCCAGCCCAGCCTCCATGGCTCTCCACTGGAGAGGATTGGCTTCCCCTTCTGCACTGGTTTGTTGCCTGTTGAGAGGGTCTCCTATTCCCACGGAGTTTGTTCTGTTTGCCGTAGTGTAAGTAACAACATTTATAATAATAAATAACAATAATAAACACAATAATGCTATGAAGGGCCCTGGGAGCCCCAGGTGGAGCTGCTCGCAGTGACACAGGGAGGTGCTTCTGGCAGAGCCGGGTGCAGACCTGGCTGGTGCTGCAGCCCCAGCTGCCCACGGGCTGGGGGGGTCTCATTTCTGTCATTTCTGAACATTTACATTGAGGTCTGTCTGCGCCATCCCCTGCCATGGCTGCAGAGCATGGGATGCTTTCCCTCAAATGGGCACGTTATCAGCTCTGCCTCCCCGGCTTCACCCATTCCAGGCCCCCGGGGCTTCCTTGGCAGGGCCAAGGCTCCCTGTGCATCCCCTCCCCAGCCCAGCAAGGGGACAGGGGAACAACACTGTATGTAAATAACCTCAAGCAAGTTACTCATTGTTAATGCAGGCAGGTCTGAGGGCGAAAGCAAACAGCACTTGGCAGTGAGAACTTTTAATGAGAATGTCATTAAGGAATTCAGATGGCGAACGCAGAGTGATTCCCGGTGCACCCGCCTGACTTCTCTGCCTTTCTGGTTCTTCCTGTCCACTAAACATAAAAATGTCATTTGTTTTTATAACCCCAGAATTCAGGCTTTCTCTCTCTCCTTTTATTAACCAATTTATTAGCAGGACACAAGCAGCCAGCTGGAGTCAGAGGGCAGAGCCCTCTGATCCCTTTTTTTGTGATCGCCTAATTATTTATTGCTATCAGACATCAGAGTTTCTATAAATTAAACCTGCTCTTCCCAAAGCTGCTCGTGGGTTTAAATCATCGCTGGGCATCTCACATAATACATTATTATTAATAAGCAATGTTTGAGATCATCCTGCATAACTGTAGTCCTGAGTCTGAGGGGGCTAAATCAGGGGTGAGGGGGGCAGAGCAAGCCCCAGCGTGGGGATGTGCCACTGCCTGGGGCTGCAGAAGCCTCAGGAACCACGTCAGCCCCAAAACCACAGTGAAACTGGGGTTCGGAATGGCCAGAGACCAGCGCTCCTGGTCTGTGGGAAACACCAGCACCATGACACATGTTTTCCTCTGAGTTGGAACAAAACTTTATTGTTCACCATGCGGAAAACACCCAAACTTTAATTTAAAAGCATCTGAGCTGCCTTCTTGATGAGATCAAATTGTTTCATTGTGAATAAACATATATTATCAAAATACAACATGCTATAGATTATAATGCCAAATATTTAATATTATACGCAATTTAAGAAAAAGTAATTTAAGTAAGAACAGTGACCGTATTTACTTTTAATATTTCACCTTATCGAATCAACATTTTCAACCAAATATTAAAAGCAAAAAAATTATTTAATCTTTCTCCCATCAAAGGTGTCATCGAAGCTGACACCCGCCAGTGTTCCCATTCCAGTGGGGATCCTTCCCGCCGTGGAAAACTCCCCGCTCCGCTCCCGGCGGGGTCCGGGTGCTCAGCGCGGACCCGCCCGGGGCTCCCACAGCGCCACCGCGTGGGCAGCGAGCGCCACGCGCGGCGCGGGGACACGGGGACAGGGACACGGGGATATGGGGGACACGGGGACAGGGACACGGGGATACGGGGATACGGGGATACGGGGACAGGGACACGGGGATACGGGGACACGGGGATACGGGGACACGGGGGACACGGCGACACGGGGATACGGGGACACGGGGATACGGGGACATGGGGATACGGGGATACGGAGATACGGGGGACACGGGGACAGGGACACGGGGACACGGGGGACACGGGGACAGGGGGACACGGGGACATGAGGATACGGGGGACACTTGAGGACACGTGAGGACATGGGGGAGCACAGGGGACACGGGGTGTCTGGGGAACACAGGGGAACATGAGGGGCACTGGGGGCCATGAAGGGCACCAGGGACATGGAGGGCACTGGGGGCATGGGGGGAACTTGGGGAGCACCAGGGCCACGCAGGGCAGGGGGCACCAGGGACATGAGAGGCACTGAGAGCTCGAGGAATTTTTGGCCCACGTACGTGGGCGTGCGGGGCACAGCTCAGTCCACACCCGTGGGACAGGGCTCAGGGACGGGCTGTGCTGCAGGGTGGCACTTTCCTCTTTCCCTTATTTTTACACGTCCTGTCTCCCACTCTGGCTGCCCCCCGACCTCCCTGCCCTCTCTCCAGGACACTGAGGGACAATGAGCAGTCACTACAGTAGGGCACGAGGCCCTGACTGGCAGTCCCAGGGCCCAGCCTGCTCCATCCTGAACCATCCATGGCAGCCCAAGAGCTGGGGGCCAAGCACCACTTCGTGACTCTCGAAGGTGTTGCCCCACGATGACAGTGGGGTCTGTTCAAGGACATCCTTGGGGTCACAAATATCAGCACAAACACGACGTGCAGACGGAGAAAGAGCTGCCACAGCTTGGCACAGCCCGATGCAGGATCAGTGTTTGGGAACAGCCCTGCATTCACAGAGCAGCCAAAAAAACAACTTTTTCTTGTTGGAAATAATTATATCTTGTCAAGTTTGGTGGCATCTGCAAAATATCTGTTAATCTAAATTATATGATACTTAAAGAGCACAACTGGGAGCTATGCTGGAAGTGTTTTTTTACCTCAGACTTTTACAAATAGAATTAACATGTTCACACAACTGGTGATCCCTCAACAAGGAGCTGCAGGAGCTGCAGGAGCCATCGTGTCCTGGAGGTTGGCACCAGCCCTGCTCCCTGGGTGACACCCATCCAGCTCAAACTGTCACTTAAAAGGAGCCACATTCTCGCTGTGCAGCCAGGGATGGGTCTCCATGGTTGTGGCCTTTGCAGAGTGTCCCCCCAGATGCCCCCATGCCCCTCCAGCCCGTGCTGCCAGAGCAGGGCTGTGCGGGGTTCCTTGGCAGATGTGGCAGTAAAACACCAACACTGCGATCCCAAAGCACCCCTTGCCCCAGGGCCCTGCCCAGGCTGGAATCATCCTTGACAGACTCAGGAGGTTAAGCACAAATCTCCTGGTTTTTGCAGACTGAGTAACTATGGGCAATGGCTGAATGAATTCCTCTTCCTATCTGCCCTGCAGAAAACACTGTTCCCTTCCCAAGACACTGCCTGTGGGTCTGCTGAGGAGCATCTAAATATCAAGGAGGGCTCCAGATATAAGGAGAATCCTTTGAGGAGCCCTTGCTCTTGCCCCTTCTGCCTCTGCTGACTGGGGAGAGCCCCTGTATGTGCAAAGTCAGGGTACCTGGAACAAAAAGGCTATGGCAATAGGAGGGATGGATGAAAATACCTGCTGCTGCATGTGAGTCCTGATAAGCTTGTGCTCCTGTGCCAGGGAAGCAGAGGCTGGGAAGGGCCAGACAGGAATGTGGCGACAACACAAAGCTGCCTGAGCCGCCGCAGCCGCGGGACCGTGCTGTGAGAGCAGCTCTGCTGCCCCAGCAGGCTGTGGCTGATCACCCAGCGTGTCCCGGGCTGCCTCCACAGCAGCACAACGAGCCCTGGCACGCACCAGCCTCCTGGCACCCCTGTGCCCCAGGCCTATCTGCACTCGAACATCTGTGCCGCTGCTGCCCGTGCCAGCCGGGGGGAGAGCCAGCCCTGCGTCGAGCAGCATCCACAGCCACCATCCTCCTGGGTTCCAGCGACGCACAGCACTCTGCTTGGCAGCTGAGACCAACAGCTTTTTCCAGTCGGAGAGGATGGGAAAGCATTTGGAGTCCACCACGCCTGGCTGTGCGCCCTCCCTGTGCTGTGGCACTCGCGGGGCCAGAGCCAGGGAGTGGGGTGGGCAGGGAGAGCAGGGCTTTGGCTCCAGCACATTGCTCATTGCCAGAACCGGTGAGACATTTGTTCCCTCATTAGCACTGTGGCTGGGTGGCTGTGGGGGTTGGCACAAGGGCGCAGGCCTGTGTCTGGGGCTGCTCCGAGAGCTGTGGTGCCCGTGCCTGGGCGAGGGGCACTCATCTGCTCCTGTACCAGATGCAGCAGCCCAGAGCTGTCTCCCAGGCCCCAGCAATCCCAAACCACAAACCCCAGACCCTGGTACTCGACTGCCCTTGGAGAAACAAGGGACCACCATCAGACCCGTCATCTGTGGCTCAGGGCCAGAGGGAAGCACGAAGGGATGGAGTCTTGCTGGACAGAAAAGGGCATCTGGGCAGGATGTGGAATGGACATTGAGGTGGACATCCCATCCCTTTGCTGCCCGATGTCCAGCCCATTCCACAGCAGTCCCAGCACCGTGAAACACCCCAGTCAGGCAGAGCTGCCCGAGGGTATTACTGTCACCTGCGTGTGGCTGCCCAAGGTGAGGAGAAACAGGTCCCTGTGGAACAGGCACCGAGGTTTCGGCTTCGACCACAGCCAGGCAGCAGCAGCAGCAGCACAGAGTGGGCTGAGCTCTGCCCGGAGCCACCGGCAGTGAGGAGCAGCTGCCTGAGCCCTTCGTGGCCGGCGGTGAGTGACAGCAAACACCGGCACCGCACCAGAGGCAGAGTGGGCTGTGACAAACACTCAC